>NC_058080.1:82066491-82350266 GCF_014858855.1 Bufo gargarizans | reverse complement strand
ATCATCAAGTGGAGAAAATATGGCACAACAGTGACATTATCAAGAACTGACATCCCTCCAAAATTGATGAAAAGACCAGAAGAAAACTAGTCTGGGAAGCTACTAAGAGGTCTACATCAACATTAAAGGAGCTGCAGGAATATCTGGCAAGTACTGGCTGTGTGGTACATGTGCCAAAAATCTCCTATATTCTTCATGTCTGGGCTATGGGGTAGAGTGGCAAGACAAAAGCCTTTTCTTACGAAGAAAAACATCCAAGCCAGGCTAAATTTTTCAAAAACACATCTCCCAAAAGCATGTGGGAAAAGGTGTTATAGTCTGATGAAACCAAAGTTGAACTTTTTGGCCATAATTCCAAAAGATATGTTTGGCGCAAAAACAACACTGCACATCACCAAAAGAACACCATACCCACAGTGAAGCATGGTGGTGGCAGCATCATGCTTTGGGGCTGTTTTTATTCAGCTGGAACTGGGGCGTTAGTTAAGCTAGAGGGAATTATGAACAGTTCCAAATACCAGTCAATATTCACACAAAACCTTCAGGCTTCTGCTAGAAAGCTGAACATGAAGAGCAACTTCATCTTTCAGCCTGATAACGACCCTATGCTGATAGACTCCTACCCAAAAAGACTGAGTGCTGTAATAAAATCAAAAGGTGCTTCAACAAAGTATTAGTTTAAGGCACTTATGTAACCATATTATTGTATTTTTATATTTTTTCTTGCCTCTACCTAAAAGATTTCAGTTTGTTTTTCAATTGAGTTGTACAGTTTATAGGTCACATTAAAGGTGGAAAAAGTTCTGAAATGATTTATCTTTGTCTCATTTTTTTACATCACAGAAACCTGACATTTTAACAGGGGTGTGTATATATATTGTAGAGGACGCCAAGGTTGGGTCCTCAGTGACAGATATGTATCACCATTATTTGGGTTGTGGCCTTTAAAAAAGCACTACCTTGGATCAGGTACCCACAGGGTTAACTCACTCTCCTGATAAGAGGAAAATCTACCACAGACTAAAAAGAACCCAGGGTAAACCCAGGGTAAAAAAGAACGGACTGTTCTACTGATTATGTTGTGCTGAACTAAGCAGACTTTGAGTTTGGTTTGTTTTCCCCTTGGCTGCTGGAAGCTGTACCTATTTTCGTTTTGGAAAATAAACATCTGTTTTCTTTAACACTGGGCGGGCCCATGCACCTGGTTTATTGGAGCAATCTTCCCCCATATTACAATTGGTGTCGGATGCGGGCAGGGCATGAAAGCCACAAAAGCCGTTTAAAGAGGAATTTTCACCTGGAAAAACATTGTGAACTAAGTATCCTGACATATACAGCGGCGCCCAGGGATCTCACTGCACTTACTATTACCCTGGGCGCCGCTCCGTTCTCCCGTTATGTCCTCCGGTATGTTCGGGGACTTGGTTCCGGGACAAAAACTCATCTGGTGATAACGTTGAGGCCTTCCTGTTGATTTTCGAGAGAGTTGCAGAGAAAGAAGCGTGGCCTCAGGACCAATGGGCCATCATCATCGCGCCCTTTCTTACGGGTGACCCTCAACAAGCCTATCGCTAAAAACTATGACCAGCTAAAGTCCTGGCTTGACTGAATGTAACTACGGCTGTTCGGGCCCAAAGAGTGCACCGCTGGGGTTACCAGGATGGCCGTCCACCAAGAGCCCAAATGCATGACCTGATGCAACTAGTAAAAAAGTGGCTGCAGCCTGAGAAATTGACAGGCCGGCAAATTGCGGAAAGGGTGGCCATGGACCAGTACCTGCGATTGCTGCCGCATGACCTGCAGCATGACCTGCAGCGCTGGGTAAGCCATGGGGACCCTGCGACGGCGAATCAGTTGGTGGAACTAGTAGAGAGGTACACCGTAGTGGAGGACTTGCTCGGACCCGCCAAGCACCGGGAACCCACGTCGAGAGCAGTACGACCAGTTACCGTAACCAGGAGGGGAGCCATCCCGGATTCTGAACCAGAGGTCCCTACAACAGTGCCCTCTGAACCGCAGAGGCTAACTACTGTAAGAAAGATGGGGTACATACAATGTTGGCGTTGTCGAGCCTATGGGCATACCCGGACCCAATGCCCTCTTTAGGATGACCCCATGGAATGTGGGACAGGACGGAAAGTCTCCCTGTACGCAGAGCTAGCAGTTTGAGTGTAAAATTTGGGTGAACCATCTCCCGGCCAAAGCCCTCTTGGACTCCGGCAGCATGGTGACGCTTGTCCACACCAAAATGATTGGGAGACTCGGCCCGATAAGTAAGACTCTTTGTGTTGTTTGTATTAATGGAGACACTAAGTAATAACCCTTAATGTAGTGTACGGGAAAGTAATACCCCGTCACTACAGAAGGGTCACTTGGGTATTGTCGTTCCCCCTGTATTTATGGGGAGGTTGGTATAGAATATCTTATAATGTCATGCTATGTATTTTCCTGTTACTGTGAAACGTGCATATGCAGGCCGGCTAGGGTGTTATTCCAGCTCTGAGTCACTAGAGGGAGCTAGGGAGCCCTAGGTTATATAAGGCCCAGTCAGGAAGTAGTAGCAGGAGACAGACAGTGGGAGCAGAGGTCAGAAATGATCCTGTGTCTGAGTGAAGGCCAGGCTATGGGCCTGTGAGAGCAGAGCAGGCCTGAAGCCTGCCGACTAGGAGAGGGTAGTAAAGGCCCTGTAACCGGGTTCCGGATCCAAGGAAAAGGTTCCCCTCCTGAGTCATCATCCGTTTAGCTGAGACAGCATAAGCAAGCCACCAGCCAAGACACAGAATACCACAGAGGCCGATCAGATAAAGCAAGAGGTACTCAAGATAACAGAGGAGGTACTAGATAAGGACAGCTTCAAGGGTACGCCAGATAAAGGGCATTAGACCTTGGAGAGAAAGTCACATGTGTCAGGACCAGTCAGGAATAGTGTGCAAGCCGCCTGTACTGCATCTCCTGCAATCAACACTCTGTATAAAACATTGCTGTGACCGGCCATTCTGTAATTCCAATAACCACCTGTATTCTTATGGAAAACCAACTGTCTTTCATGGAACGGCGCTTCCAACTGCGTCCATGTATTATTATTGCTGATATTCAGTAAAGTTCCAGTTTTTGTTGGCTACCCTATGCTTGCTTCATTCTTCCACCATACCATACACGGCGTGTCACCGTTTAATTGACACTGGCGTCACGAACTGTTAATCATCTGCCTGTTCCAGTATCTGACCAAAATTGAAGACGACAGTGGATCCCAGGTTAGTGAGTCAATCTGCACTACAAAGCCCAGCATACACTACTGACCCCCTGGGACACTGCATTAATACCAGTGACTATTGCCCATGGCTGTACTTCCGTGACCCAGGAAGTTGGGATAGTGAACAGTCTGATCCATGATGTTATTGTGGGGCGAGACTGTCCGATATTTCTAGACCTGTGGAAACAGGCGCAAAGTGGGTTCCCTGAACAAAGAGACTAGAGACTTTGAACTCTGATGGGTCAAATCAGGAGAATAGTGGTCCCGAACTGCCCAGGACACTTCTCCCAAATATGGACATGCCTAGTGGCAGTAAGAATGGTAATAGTAACATTTATGATGGGGGTAATGCTCAGGATGTGCATGATTTAGGGTCCAGAGCTGAGCTGACCACTGAGGGGGGGGAGGCTCCCTGTTGCAAGTGATGTTGGGGGAGGATGAGGAGGAACTCTCCCCACCATAGACCCCAGTCGAGGAAGACAAGGGGAAGACCTCACCCAAACCAACGTACCTAGACCTGAATGTACCCAAGGATGCGTTTGGCTCCGCCCAGTTACAGGATCCCTCCTTAACACATGCTAGAGAGCAGGTGGTGGTTATAAACGGAGTCTCACAGGTTCCCGAGGCAGAACTCAGGTTCCCTCATTTTGCGCTAAACGTGGACTTGCTGTACCGAGTGGCAGAAATCCGAGGGGAAATTATTGAACAGCTACTGGTGCCCCACTCGTATCAGAGACAGCTCCTCGATTTGGCACATGATGATGCATTAGGCGGAAACCTGGGAGAAGATTAGACAGAGGCCAGGATAATATACAGGTTCTACTGGTCTGGGGTAAAGGCAGAGGTGAAGAGGTATTGTGTGTCCTGCCCCACGTGCCAGCTAACAGCCCCAGTGTCACACTATTTGAACCCCCTGGTACTTTTACCCATAATCGAGGTACCGTTTGAGCGGATTGCCATGGACCTGGTGGGGCTGAAGGTAAAATCAGCACAGGGACATCAGCACATACTAGTTGTAGATTACGCAACCAGGTACCCAGAGGCGGTCCCATTAAGGAACACCTCCTCTAATGCCATAGCTCTGGAATTTTTTCAGATGTTCTCCCGCACGGAGCTGCCCAAGGAGATCTTGATGGACCAGGGCACCCCGTTTATGTCGAGGGTCATGGCGGACCTCTGCAAGCTGTTTCAGATCCGACAGTTGCGTACGTCCGTATATCACCCACAGACGGAAGGCCTTGTAGAGTGGTTCAACAAAACATTAAAGCTCATGTTAAAAAGAGTAGTCCAGAAGGATGGAAAAGATGTTGCTACCAGCCTTGTTGTTCGCCATACAGGAGGTCCCGCAGGCCTCCACGGGATTCTCGCCATTTGAACTCCTGTATGGGCAGAGACCCCGTGGACTTCTGGATTTGGTGAAGGAAACCTGGGAAGGTGAGCCTTACCGCACCAAACCCTGGTAGAACACATCTCCCAAATGAGAGAAAGAGTGTCTAAAGTGATGCCGCTGGTTAAGGACCATCTCCAGAAGGCCCAGGATGCCCAGAGGTGGGTATATAACTGGACAGCTAAAATAAGGCCGTTTTCAATAGGAGACCGAGTGGCGGTTCTGATTCCCACTGTGGAAATCAAGTTCTTAGCCAGATGGCAAAGTCCATTTGAGGTGGTAGAAAGGGTAGGTGAGGTGAATTATAAGGTACACCAGCCTGGGAAGAGGAAACCCTACCAGATCTACCACTTAAACCTGTCTAAATTCTGGAAAGATCGGGAGCAAGTGACAGCTATGGCATGGGTCATGGTAGAGGACCCTGTAGGAGCCGACCAGGTATTTGTGCCTGACACGCTGTCCAAGTCCCAAAGGCAACAAACAAACGATATGTCAGAGCCGCTGAAGAAAGTGTGGGCCATCTGTGCGCACTTTCTGTGTTCTCACCCTGCTGCTGCTCGCCTGTCAGCACTGCAGCGTTACTTCGGCCTTCCCGCTCACCGACTTATAAGCGACGTGCCCACAAGGTGGAACTCTACCTTGCACATGCTGGCCAGACTGTACGAGCAGCAGCAGGCAATAGTGGAGTTTCAGCTGCAGCACGCACGGGTGATTCGCTCTACGGAACAGCACCACTTCACCACCAATGACTGGGCTTCCATGCGAGACCTGTGTTCCTTGTTGCGCTGTTTCGAGTACTCCATCAACATGGCCAGTGCCGATAATGCCGTTATCAGCGTTACTATCCCACTTCTATGCCTCCTTGAAAACGCTTCTGGCGATGATGGAAGAGGGATCATTTCATAGGGTTTCAGGCCAGTCATTCACAAGTGGCTCCGAAGGTGGGTTCCTGCACCCACAAATGCCAGGTACACAATTGTCCAGCCAGGGCAAAGTTCTGGAGGATGATAAGGTTGACGAGATGGAGGAGGAGGAACCGTGTTCACAGCAGGGTGGCACCCAAACCAGCTCATGGCCATCGCTTGTGCGTGGCTGGGGGGATACAGAGGACACAGACGATACACCTCCCACAGAGGACAGCTTTTCGTTGCCTCTGGGCAGCGTGGCACACATGAGCGATTACATGCTGCAGTGTCTCCGCAATGACCGCCGAGTTGCCCACATTCTAAATTGTGCTCATTACTGGGTGGCCACGCTGCTGGATCCCTGTTGCAAGGACCATGTACCATCCTTAATTCCGTCACTGGAGCGTGATCGTAAGATGCGCGAGTACAAACGCACGCTGGTAGACGCGCTGCTGTTGGCATTCCCGCCAGACAGCGGGGGCACAGTGGAAGCACAAGGTGAAGGCAGAGGAGGAGGAAGAGGTCGCCAACGCAGCTGGGGCACCACCGGCACCTCAGAAGGCAGGGTTAACATGACCGAAATGTGGAAAAGCTCTGTGGTCTCCCTTTCTCTCCCTCCCTCTCCGGCGTGGAACCATGATTTGCCGCTAACCGTGATCAACATGGTAGGTGCAGAAAAGAACAACGAAAGTTGATAGAGCAGATATCCAATTGGATCCTGGACATCACAGGGACGTGCAACATGGGGGAGCAATATGTGTGCACACGCCTACACATACTGACTTATGGGTCTGTCCCCTTCAACTTCTGGGTCTCCAAATTGGGCATATGGACTGATCTTGCCCTTTATGCCTTGGAGGTGCTGGCCTGCCCTGCAGCCAGTGTATTGTGTAAATGTTTGTTTAGCACAGCTGGAGGGGGTTATAACAGGTTATAACAGGTTATATTTCCCAATATGAAAGGGGATGGATATAGTTCTATTAGACTCCAGAATGTTATCCTCAGCTTGTTAGGGCACTTTTGATTTGTTTCAAATGTATTTGGACCCCAAATTAATTGGAGAACTGATTCAATTCTGAATTAGAGGTGGGCACATCAATTCAGAATTTTCTGAGGTCTCATATGGGGGTCTGATCTAAGGATCTGATATAGGGGTCTGAGTTGAGGATATGATATGGAGGTCTGATCTGAAGATCTAATATGGGGGTCTGAGTTGAGGATCTGACATGCGTCTCTGAAGTAACATCTCATATGGGGGTCTGATCTGAGGTCTGATATGGGTGTCTGGTTTGAGGTTTGATATGTGGTTTGATCTGAGGTGTGATATGGGAGTTTGATCTGAGAATCTGTTATAGGTGTCTGATTTGAGGTCTGATATGGTGGTCTGATCTGAAGATCTTATATGGGGGCCTGATTTGAGGTCTGATATGGGTTTCTGAATTGACATCTCATATTTGGGTCTGATTTGACCTCTGATATGGGGGTCTGGTTTGAGGTCTGATATGAGGGTCTGATTTGATATGTGATATGGGGCCTGATCTGTGGATCTGATATGGGGGTCTGATCTGAAAGACAATGTGATATCTACATGTGCACATTATAAGGGGGTATTTTTTGTACTGGAACTCATTATAAGGGAACATTTTTGTACTGACACATTATACAGGGTTATTTTTTGTATTGGCATACATTATAAGGGGGTATTTTTATGCTGTAACACATTATAAGGGAGTACATTTTGTTCTGGCACACCTTTAGCGGAGGATACTATTTTTATTGGTACACCCTAAATGGGGGTATTTTTTATTGGCACACCTTTATAGAGATTTTATTTTATTTTTTGTACTGGCACACACTAGGACTATGGGGAACATGGTTACTAACATGGACACATTGAGGGCATGATTAATATTGGGGGCACTGCTAACAATATGCACTCTGGCAGATTATTTTTATTGGTTGGACTTTGGGTACCACTATTACTGTTGGGTGTACCCTGGCACAGTATCAGCTTAGCATTTTATTTTTTCCCCTGGACACTATGTTTACTACACTATTAATTACAAGGACACTATTTGCTGGGTGCAGTTATTTTGTAGGGCACTGTGTGCCAATAATTATTGAAGGGCACTAGTATTTTCAGGGGGACTGGTTTATTCAGTATAGTAGAGCTCAGTGGGCACAGTACTGAGGGTGGCAGGATGGGGTGTTGACAAGGTTGGGGATGATGGAAAAGTTGGAAACTAAGATATCTGTTTATCAAACTCTGAAGAGACAGGAGATGGCTGAAATAAATCCTCATGGCGGTCTGGTCTGAATGGAGAAGATGAGGAAAGAGAATGTCTACATCAGAGGAGACGTGACTGGAAGTAAGAGGTATGTGATGTTGTATTACCCGGTATGTTTTGTAGCGCTATATGTAATATTTTCCAAGTATGTCTTTAACCACCTCCGGACCGCCTAACGCAGATGTGCGGTCCGGAGGTGGCAGCGCTGCGCAGAGTCACGCATATACACGTCATCTCGCGAGACGCGAGATGACGCAAATATGCGCGCGCGCATGCGCAGTTCGGGCCGGCATTTCGCACAGGAGTATTTCGTCAGCAACCTGCCAGCTGCGATCATTGGCTGGCAGGTTGCTGATTTTTAAAAAATCCAATCAGAAGCCAGATAACAGATCATATTTGTAAATATGATCTGTTACAGACGTGGACAAAATTGTTGGTACCCTTTGGTCAATGAAAGAAAAAGTCACAATGGTCACAGAAATAACTTTAATCTGACAAAAGTAATAATAAATTAAAATTCTATAAATGTTAACCAATGAAAGTCAGACATTGTTTTTCAACCATGCTTCAACAGAATTATGTAAAAAAATAAACTCATGAAACAGGCATGGACAAAAATGATGGTACCCCTAACTTAATATTTTGTTGCGCAACCTTTTGAGGCAATCACTGCAATCAAACGCTTCCTGTAACTGTCAATGAGACATCTGCACCTCTCAGCAGGTATTTTGGCCCACTCCTCATGAGCAAACTGCTCCAGTTGTGTCCGGTTTGAAGGGTGCCTTTTCCAGACTGCATGTTTCAGCTCCTTCCAAAGATGCTCAATAGGATTGAGGTCAGGGCTCATAGAAGGCCACTTTAGAATAGTCCAATTTTTTCCTCTTAGCCATTCTTGGGTGTTTTAGCGGTGTGTTTTGGGTCATTGTCCTGTTGCAAGACCCATGACCTGCGACTGAGACCAAGCTTTCTGACACTGGCTAGTACATTTCTCTCTAGAATTCCTTGATAGTCTTGAGATTTCATTGTACCCTGCACAGATTCAAGACACCCTGTGCCAGACGCAGCAAAGCAGCCCCAGAACATAACAGAGCCTCCTCCATGTTTCACAGTAGGGACAGTGTTCTTTTCTTGATATGCTTCATTTTTTCGTCTGTGAACATACAGCTGATGTGCCTTGGCAAAAACTTCGATTTTTGTCTCATCTGTCCACAGGACATTCTCCCAGAAGCTTTGTGGCTTGTCAACATGTAGTTTGGCATATTCCAGTCTTGCTTTTTTATGATTCGTTTTCAACAATGGTGTCCTCCTTGGTCGTCTCCCATGTAGTCCACTTTGGCTCAAACAACGACGGATGGTGCGATCTGACACTGATGTTCCTTGAGCATGAAGTTCACCTTGAATCTCTTTAGAAGTCTTTCTAGGCTCTTTTGTTACCATTCGGATTATCCGTCTCTTAGATTTGTCATCAATTTTCCTCCTGCGGCCACGTCCAGGGAGGTTGGCTACAGTCCCATGGATCTTAAACTTATGAATAATATGTGCAACTGTACTCACAGGAACATCTAGTTGCTTGAAGATGGTCTTATAGCCTTTACCTTTAACATGCTTGTCTATAATTTTCTTTCTGATCTCTTGAGACAGCTCTTTCCTTTGCTTCCTCTGGTCCATGTCGAGTGTGGTACACACCATATCACCAAACAACACAGTGATTACCTGGAGCCATATATATAGGCCCAATGGCTGATTACAAGGTTGTAGACACCTGTGATGCTAATTAGTGGACACACCTTGAATTAACATGTCCCTTTGGTCACATTATGTTCTGTGTTTTCTAGGGGTACCATCATTTTTGTCCATGCCTGTTTCATGAGTTTATTTTTTTACATAATTCTGTTGAAGCATGGTTGAAAAACAATGTCTGACTTTCATTGGTTAACATTTATAGAATTTTAATTTATTATTACTTTTGTCAGATTAAAGTTATTTCTGTGACCATTGTGACTTTTTCTTTCATTGACCAAAGGGTACCAACAATTTTGTCCACGTCTGTATATGGCTGCCTGCTCCTCTGCTGGTTCTTTTCGTCGGTTGGATCCAGCAGAGGAGCAGGCTTCACAGTGAGTACACCAAACACTACACTTTAGCCCCAGATCACCCCCCTGAACCCCAATTAACCCTTTGATCACCCCTTTGATCGCCCCTGTCAATCACAAGTGAAAAGAAAAAAGTGATCAGTGCAAACTGTCACTTTTCTTTTTCACTGGTATTGACCGTTAGGTTTCAGTATAGTTTAGGCCCCTTGGTTAGGTAGTTTAGGGATCGGTTAGCGCCCAGCCCACCGCACCGCAGTCCGTTATTCGCTGATTAGCGTATCGCTAATCAGCATTTGTACTTTTATAGTATCTGAAAGTGATCAAAACTGATCACGGTCAGATCTATAATTGTACTAGTGTCACTTTAGTTCTCCCTCCACCCAAAACGCAGTGTTTGCCCGATCAGGCCTGATCGCTCGCCCACACGTGCGTTCGCCCACACCCGCCCCACCGCAGTGACAAAAAAAAATTTTTTTTTTGATCGCTGCACATTCACTTTACACGCACTGCGGCGATAAAAAAATCAGTTTTGATATTTTTTATCAACCGCAGCGGCCTCCGGTACTTCGCTAGCCTCCCCTTTGTAAGACAGGCTTGCTTTTTTTTCTTGGGTAGTCTCAGGGAATACCCCTAAATTTAGTTGCCCACATGTCTAACAGGGGGTATTCCTCTGAAGAGGCCTACAGGCTTCTGACCCAGTCGGATGAGGAGTGGGAACCCTCATCTGATGAATCCAGCGGGTCAGAACACGAACCTGTAGAAAGCAGTGGCTCTCTGACCCAAAGTTCGGACGAGGAGGCTGAGGTCCCTGATAGCACCAGGCGTACCCGGCCCCGTGTCGCTAGACCGCAGGTTGCGCAGGATCCGCTTCAAGAGCAGCAGAGTGGGGCTGGTGCTGTCGGATTACGTGGTGAGGCATACACCAGCAGCGCAGCCCTTCCTGGACCTAGTACCAGCGCTGCCGTACAACCTGGTGAAGTAGCGAGCACCAGAAGGGCAGTTGAAGCTGGTACGGTGGCACGTGCAGTAGTGACCCCGTCGCAGCCACCACAAAAACGTGCCCGTAGAGCCCCTAGAATCCCAGAGGTGCTGGCAAACCCTGATTGGCAGTCCCCAACTTCAGCCGCACCTGTAGTTTTCCCTTTCACCGCCCAGTCTGGAGTTCGGGTTGAGACAGCTCAGATCGGTTCGGCCCTGGGATTTTTTGAGCTGTTCTTGACTGCGGAGCTCTTAGACTTAGTTGTGGCAGAGACAAACCGGTATGCCACACAATTTATAACCGCTAACCCGGGAAGCTATTATGCCCAGCCTTTCCGGTGGAAACCAGTCCAAGTTTCCGAAATTAAAACTTTTCTGGGCCTCCTCCTCAACATGGGCCTGACAAAAAAGCATGAATTGCGGTCATATTGGTCCACGAACCCGATTCATCACATGCCCATGTTCTCTGCTGCCATGTCCAGGACACGATTTGAGGTCATCCTGCGTTTCCTGCACTTTAGTGATAACAGCACCTCCCGTCCCAGAGGCCACCCTGCTTTTGACAGGCTCCACAAAATTCGGCCCCTCATAGACCATTTCAACCTGAAATTTGCAGATTTGTATACCCCAGAGAAAAACATCTGCATAGACGAGTCCCTGATACATTTTACCGGGCGCCTTGGCTTCAAACAATACATCCCAAGCAAGCGCGCCCGGTATGGGGTCAAATTGTATAAGATCTTTGAAAGGGCCACAGGCTATACCCACAAATTTCGTGTCTATGAGGGAAAAGATCAGACCCTGGAGCCGGTCGGTTGCCCTGACTACCTGGGGAGCAGTGGGAAGACAGTTTGGGACTTGGTGTCACCCTTATTCGGCAAGGGGTACCATCTTTATGTGGACAATTTTTACACAAGTGTGGCCCTCTTTAGGCATTTGTTTCTAGAACGGATTGGCGCCTGTGGTACCGCGCGAACTAGTCGCGCGGGCTTCCCCCAACGGCTCGTTACCACCCGTCTTGCAAGGGGGCAGAGGGCCGCACTGTGTAACGAAGAACTGCTCGCGGTGAAATGGAGAGACAAGCGTGACGTTTACATGCTCTCCTCCATTCACGCAGACACGACAATACAAATTGAGCGAGCAACCCGTGTCATTGAAAAGCCCCTCTCAGTCCACAACTATAACCTCCACATGGGAGGGGTGGACTTCAATGACCAGATGTTGTCTCCGTATTTAGTTTCCCGCAGAACCAGACGCTGGTATAAGAAGGTGTCTGTATATTTAATTCAATTGGCTCTGTACAATAGTTTTGTTCTCTACAGTAAGGCTGGGAGAACTGGATCCTTCCTCAAATTTCAGGAAGAGATCATCGAGAACCTCCTGTACCCAGGAGGTTCCGTGGCCCCATCCACCAGTGTAGTTAGCCGTCTACACGAGCGACATTTCCCCAATGTCGTTCCTGGTACCTCAACCCAACCGTCACCCCGAAAAAGATGTCCTGTCTGTAGCAGGAGTGGAATAAGGCGTGACACCCGCTATTTCTGTCCTGACTGTCCTGACCACCCTGCCCTATGCTTTGGAGAGTGTTTCCGGAAGTACCACTCACAGGTACACTATTAGCATAGGGATCATCTCACCAGGATAGGCACACAGGGCTATTAGGGCCCATTCACTCACACAGCTGCTGCAAACGTCTCCTTTCACCTGGGACAAAGTGCATAACGCACTTCGCCACATCTTTGGGCGATTTGCGCTTTGCACATTGACCCATGGGGAATGAGAGGTTTGTTCTATAAAGGTAAAAAAACAAAAAAAAAAAAAAAAAACACCAGTAAGCAAAAAAGTTAATGTTCAATTGAAAAAGTAAAAGTTTATATGTTCTGTTGCAAAGTTAATAAAATTATTGCGTTGCGGCCTGTTTTTTTTTTTTTTTTTTTTTACCTTCCAGGTGGACCAACCGATCGATTAGCTGCAGCACTGATGTGCATTCTGACAGAAGCATTGCGCTGCTGTCAGATTACACGCAAGTCAGTGTATGCGGCGCTGCAAGACGAGATTTCTGCTCTGCAGTAACAGATACGTTTGCCGATGCATACGAGCTGAGGAGGAGGCGGCGTTCCTATGCTTTGGCAAACACTTTGTATATATAAAAAAAATATAAAAAATCCCGGCAATGATTTATTCATCCACATCGATTGATGTGAATGGAGAAATCTGGTTTGCCAGGGCATACGAGCTAAGTGGGTATGGATGTAGGGCGGAGCTCCTATGTCCTGGCAGACGCCTTTCCCCTCCATTTTTTTTTTTGGGCAGAGATTTTTTCATCCACATTGATCAATGCGAATGAAGAAATCTGTGCCGTTCATTTTTTTCTTTCAGCCCAGAGGCTGAACGGAAAAAAAAATCTCATTACCTGTATGCTCAATATAAGGAGAATAGCAGAAACTCCTAATGCTGGCCATACATGTAATGATTGCGGAGACCCTCAAATGCCAGGGCAGTACAAACACCCCACAACTGACCCCATTTTGGAAAGAAGACACCCCAAGGTATTTGCTAAGGGGCATATTGAGTCCATGAAAGATTTAAATTTTTGTCCTAAGTTAGCGGAAAGTGACACTTTGTGAGAAAAAAATAAAATAAAAATCAATTTCCGCTAACTTATGCGAAAAAAAAAAAAATTCTATGAACTTGCCAGGCCCCTCATTGGATACCTTGGGGTGTCTTCTTTCCAAAGTGGGGTCACATGTGGGGTATTTATACTGCCCTGGCTTTTTAGGGGCCCTAAAGCGTGAGAAGAAGTATGGGATCCAAATGTCTAAAAATGCCCTCCTAAAAGGAATTTGGGCACTTTTGCAGCCTAGATGCGCAAAAGTGTCACACATCTGGTATCGCCGTACTCAGGAGAAGCTGGGGAATGTGTTTTGGGGTGTCATTTTACATATACCCATGCTGGGTGAGATAAATATCTTGATCAAATGCCAACTTTGTATAAAAAAAATTGGAAAAGTTGTCTTTTGCCAGGATATTTCTCTCACCCAGCATGGGTATATGTAAAATAACACCCCAAAACACATTCCCCAACTTCTCCTGAGTACGGCGATACCAGATGTGTGACACTTTTTTGCAGCCAAGGTGGGCAAAGGGGTACATATTCCAAAGTGCACCTTTCGGATTTCGCAGGCCATTTTTTACACATTTTGATTGCAAAGTACTTCTCACACATTTGGGCCCCTAAATTGCCAGGGCAGTATAACTACGCCACAAGTGACCTCATTTTGGAAAGAAGACACCCCAAGGTATTCCGTGAAGGGCATGGCGAGTTCCTAGAATTTTTAAATTTTTGTCGCAAGTTAGTGGAATATGAGACTTTGTAAGGAAAAAAGAGAAAAAAAAATCATAATTTTCCGCTAACTTGTGACAAAAAAATAATAATTCTAGGAACTCGCTGTGCCCCTCACGACATACCTTGGGGTGTCTTCTTTCCAAAATGGGGTCACTTGTGGGGTAGTTATACTGCCCTGGCAATTTAGGGGACCATATGTGTGAGAAGTACTTTGCAATCAAAATGTGTAAAAAATGGCCTGCAAAATCCGAAAGGTGCACTTTGGAATATGTGCCCCTTTGCCCACCTTGGCAGCAAAAAAGTGTGACACATCTGGTATCGCCGTACTCAGGAGAAGTTGGGGAATGTGTTTTGGGGTGTCATTTTACATATACCCATGCTGGGTGAAAAAAATATCTTGGTCAAATGCCAACTTTGTATAAAAAAATGGGAAAAGTTGTCTTTTGCCAAGATATTTCTCTCACCCAGCATGGGTATATGTAAAATGACACCCCAAAACACATTCCCCAACTTCTCCTAAGTACGGCGATACCAGATGTGTGACACTTTTTTGATGCCAAGGTGGGCAAAGGGGCACATATTCCAAAGTGCACCTTTCGGATTTCACCGGTCATTTTTTACAGATTTTGATTGCAAAGTACTTCTCACACATATGGGCCCCTAAATTGCCAGGGCAGTATAACTACGCCACAAGTGACCCCATTTTGGAAAGAAGACACCCCAAGGTATTCCGTGAGGGGCATGGCGAGTTCCTAGAATTTTTTATTTTTTGTCGCAAGTTAGTGGAATATGAGACTTTGTAAGGAAAAAAGAGAAAGAAAAAAAAATCATCATTTTCCGCTAACTTGTGACAAAAAATAAAAAATTCTAGGAACTCGCCATGCCCCTCACGGAATACCTTGGGGTGTCTTCTTTCCAAAATGGGGTCACTTGTGGCGTAGTTATACTGCCCTGGCAATTTAGGGGCCCAAATGTGTGAGAAGTACCTTGCAATCAAAATGTGTAAAAAATGGCCTGCAAAATCCGAAAGGTGCACTTTGGAATATGTGCCCCTTTGCCCACCTTGGCAGCAAAAAAGTGTGACACATCTGGTATCGCCGTACTCAGGAGAAGTTGGGGAATGTGTTTTGGGGTGTCATTTTACATATACCCATGCTGGGTGAGAAAAATATCTTGGTCAAATGCCAACTTTGTATAAAAAAAATTGAAAAGTTGTCTTTTGCCAAGATATTTCTCTCACCCAGCATGGTTATATGTAAAATGACACCCCAAAACACATTCCACAACTTCTCCTGAGTACGGCGATACCAGATGTGTGACACTTTTTTGCTGCCAAGGTGGGCAAAGGGGCACATATTCCAAAGTGCACCTTTCGGATTTCACCGGTCATTTTTTACACATTTTGATTGCAAAGCTCTTCTCACACATTTGGGCCCCTAAATTGCCAGGGCAGTATAACTACCCCACAAGTGACCCCATTTTGGAAAGAAGACACTCCAAGGTATTCTGTGAGGGTCATGGTGAGTTCCTAGAAT
Organism: Bufo gargarizans; assembly: GCF_014858855.1. Taxonomy (NCBI): domain Eukaryota; kingdom Metazoa; phylum Chordata; class Amphibia; order Anura; family Bufonidae; genus Bufo; species Bufo gargarizans. Next base: position 82,334,481 of record NC_058080.1, on the reverse strand, counting down.
TTTTTATTTTTTGTCGCAAGTTAGTGGAATATGAGACTTTGTAAGAAAAAAAAAAAAATCATCATCATTTTCCGCTAACTTGTGACAAAAAATAAAAAGTTCTATGAACTCACTATGCCCATCAGCGAATACCTTAGGGTGTCTACTTTCCGAAATGGGGTCATTTGTGGGGTTTTTCTACTGTTTGGGCATTGTAGAACCTCAGGAATCATGACAGGTGCTCAGAAAGTCAGAGCTGCTTCAAAAAGCGGAAATTCACATTTTTGTACCATAGTGTGTAAACGCTATAACTTTTACCCAAACCATTTTTTTTTTTGCCCAAACATTTTATTTTTTATCAAAGACATGTAGAACAATAAATTTGGCGAAAAATTTATATATGGATGTCGTTTTTTTTGCAAAATTTTACAGCTGAAAGTGAAAAATGTCATTTTTTTGAAAAAAAATCGTTACATTTTGATTAATAACAAAAAAAAGTGAAAATGTCAGCAGCAATAAAATACCACCAAATGAAAGCTCTATTAGTGAGAAGAAAAGGAGGTAAAATTTATTTGGGTGGTAAGTTGCATGACCGAGCGATTAACGGTGAAAGGAGTGTAGTGCCGAAGTGTAAAAAGTGCTCTGGTCATGAAGGGGGTTTCAGCTAGCGGGGCTGAAGTGGTTAAAGGCCATGTACACCTTTTGGGGCAATATTTTTATTATTGCACTGTACTGCCAAAGCATATTTTTTTAGATTGGTCTTTATTAAAAATATGGTGTCTTTTTTTTTCTGTACAAAGCTGACATGCTCTAGTAGCAGCCTTTGGATTTTCTGTATTTTCCATCATTTGTGGAGCAGACAGAATCTTTATCTCTGCTCTCTGACTTTATAAACACATTAAAGCTCAATCCTTATCTTACTGATAAGAATGTGGCTTAAATAAGTGTTTATGAACTCTTAGTAATTTAGAGATAAGGATTATTAGATGACCAGCACAAAGTGCAAGTATCAGTAACACAGCTAGAAAAACAGTTAACCCTTGTTACCGTAAAAATTATGTTTATGCCTCCAAAGGTGTACTTAGCCTTTAACAGTAGGGCTGGAGGGATACGGTTATGTTGAAAATTTGGCATGGGGGGTGCCATTTCAATTTTTTCCTCAGGCATCAGAAAGGCTAGGTGAAAACCTGTCCCTTGCCACAATGCTCTAGAGCACGGGTGTCAAACACAAGGTCCGCGGGCCGAATCCGGCCCGCCAGACCTCGTCATGTGGCCCGCGTAGCCGCCGCCGGCCTTCACCTTTTATTATCACTTCCTGCAGGCGGCCCCTGCAGGAAGTGATAATAAATCGCATAAGGAGGGCTGGTCAGTGGCCACACACCACAGACTACGGGCCCCGCTCCTACCTGGGAAACGTCTACAGCAGGGTCTGACCTGTCACTATGGTAACTGCTGATCACCAACACGCTAACTACCGATCACGAGTCTTTCTCCGCTCTTTTGATTGGCCAATCTTCTGTTGTGGGCGTGGTATCCCGATTTTTTTTGGGGGGAGCCAGGTGTTGTGACGTCATCAGCCGCCGACTCAGTTCAGACGTCATCAGCCGCTGACACGAGGCAGCCAACGTGAGCCAGGCAGCATGGTAGAGCCCAGTGTGCAGCTGGCGCAGAGACTGGCGGCCAATGACAAGAAGAGCCGCGACCGGGCCCTGCGCAAGCTGCGCCACTACCTGTCAGTGCGGAGCACGGAGCCCGAGGGTGAGAGGAGGAGGAGAGGAGAGTAGGGGGAGCACTGAGAGGGAGAGGGGAGAGGAGGGGGAGCCCTGAGAGAGAGAGAGGGGAGAGGAGGGGGAGCCCTGAGAGAGAGGAGGGGGAGCACTGAGAGAGAGAGAGGAGAGGAGGGGAGCACTGAGAGAGAGAGAGGAGAGGAGAGGAGGGGAGCACTGAGAGAGAGAGAGGAGAGGAGGGGAGCACTGAGAGAGAGAGAGGAGGGGGAGCACTGAGAGAGAGAGAGGAGGGGGAGCACTGAGAGAGAGAGAGGAGGGGATGCCCTGAGAGAGAGAGGAGAGGAGGGGGAGCACTGAGAGAGAGGAGAGGAGGGGGAGCACTGAGAGGAGAGGAGGGGGAGCACTGAGAGAGAGGACACTTATGGATCTGTGGATGACACATAGCATAAGATGCTATATATGTGTCATACACAGATCCCCCATAAGAGCCACCCACAGATCCCCCATAAGAGCCACCCACAGATCCCCCATAAGAGCCACCCACAGATCCCCCATAAGAGCCACCCACAGATCCCCCATAAGAGCCACCCACAGATCCCATATAAGTGTCACCCACAGATCCCCCATAAGTGTCACCCACAGATCCCCCATAAGTGTCACCCACAGATCCCCCATAAGTGTCACCAACAGATCCCCCATAAGTGTCACCCACAGATCCCCCATAAGTGTCACCCACAGATCCCCCATAAGTGTCACCCACAGATCCCCCATAAGTGTCACCCACAGATCCCCCATAAGTGTCACCCACAGATCCCCCATAAGTGTCACCCACAGATCCCCCATAAGTGTCACCCACAGATCCCCCATAAGTGTCACCCACAGATCCCCCATAACAGTGCCATCCACAGATCCCCCATAACAGTGCCATCCACAGATCCCCCATAACAGTGCCACCCACAGACCACAATTAGTTCAAAACCCACCAAAAGCACACCTTTTGGTTCAAAATATTTTTTTTCTTATTTTCCTCCTCAAAAACCTAGGTGCGTCATATGGGCTGGTGTGTCTTATAGGGCGAAAAATAGTTCTGGAATGTGTTGGATAACACTGACAGCACAACCGGCCTTTTGAGGGTGACCAAACTGCTGATGCAGCCCCCGATGAATTTGAGTGAAGGGGAACCCAAGCTGAACCCTTGCACCAGGTTCCATGAGTCTTTAGCTATGCCCCTGCTCCGCACACATACTAGGCACTGTTTGTAATGAGAAAGAGGACCTCCCAGACAATGCATATATATTGCCCAAAAACCCAGAATAGCATACTAGTCTTTTTCTCTATTTCTCTGTTCTAGGAAACCAGGGAGAATTGTATACCAAATGTCAAGACTATTGGAACATACTGTATTTGATTCTGGTCCGAATCTAAAAAATTTTTAAATTTGGCGAATCAGACCTTAAACAAATTTCTAGAAGTTCTTTTATCTCTTTTATTTTAGGAAATTGACTCATCACTTTTTGTACCTCTTGGGTCAGCAAGTCACACAGCATAAATACTTAGGAAACCTTTACATTTTTGTGATAAATGTCCTCTGTGTTGCCAAATCTTATGCAGAAAGTACAGAAAGTCTCAGTCCCTACCTATTTATCAGTCAATTAAACAAGGAATCTTTGCGCTTCTTGTTCTTCAGACATTAACTGTCACATTTACCTTGCATTGCCCTTTCTTTATTACTAAAGTCTTTCTTCTCAGGCATAGTGCAAAATCATTTTTAGAGGTAGAAGTAAAAGTACTCACATAATTGACTGCTCTTTTAGAGATGACTACAGTCTTTTCTGTGTGTGACTGCTTCTTAATACCTTCGTTCGGATAATTCAAAACTGCTGTCGGAGTTAAGAATATCTGTCTTTTAAGGAAATTGGTTCTCCAAAGAGAAATTATTAGCACAGACAAAATGTTTTCTTTTGTTATCTTCACTATTCTTGAACGGTGTAAAATTAAGCCCTTGCTGATTTTACAGTTCATTTAACTATGCAATTAGACAACTCAATAGATATGAAAGATTTTAAATTGAATATGCTTATCTTCCATGTTTATAATTCTATTTTTCTCCTGCTTGCTATATTTTCCTATAAAAGTGCCATTTTCATTTTTATATCTAAGGAAAAATAGTTTTGACTATATAAACAGGTTGAATCTTACTTTGGTATCGTGTTACATCAAACTCAGCAACCATGGAAGTTATATTCCAATAAAAAATTATTATGTTGCTGAAGAGTCTTTCTTTTCTTTTTCTAACCTTTTTTTTTTACTGAGAATTTTAAACACAAACAAAATGATTTTGAACCACTGTGAATACAAAAATGAATGCAAAGTTTATCAGTAAGTAAATGCAGAGCAGGAGGTTATCCTACGGTTTGTGAACTCCGTTTGATTATCTGAAGAGATACATGGATTTTCATGATCACCACTTCTATTCTTGGACTTCTGCTGAATTACAAACCTTTTGGACCCTGCAGAGCAAGTCATTGTTTTCAAGGGAAACAATGAATACAATGCTACACATTGACAACACCATTCCAAGGTAGTACAGACAGGCAATGATGAAGCAGAGGCAGGTGCAAACTAACCATTGGGGTATTAAGTTAGTTCCTGAGGGCCAGCAGTTAAAGGGGAACAAAGGTCTTTATTAGGAGATCAATTTATGATAAGTGTAGGTTTTTTCTACATCAGATATGATTTCTCTATTGGTTGGGATATTAGTTCTCTTCAATTTCCTAGTGGTAAGTAAGAACCGTGCAGCTATCCATCTTCCTTGTGCCGGGAACTGAGAAATAGCTTTGAGCAGAAGGGCTTAAGAGGGAATAGGGGGCAAATAAACCCCAGTGATAGTAGTTACTAATTGGAATGATGATTACCACAGATTGTAGAACAATGAGAATAATTAGAGATGAGCACATTTTTTAAAAATTTGGATTTGCTTGTTCGCAAAATTTTTGTTTGAAAATTTGGTTTGGTCTGAATAAATTCACTGCGAATTACGTAAAAAAACCCTTCTATTTCCAGGCTAAAGAGAGCCTTTATAGTGGTGTAGAACACTGTGCCTTGCAGTAACACGCATAAGGAGTCTGCTTTGGTAATGAAATAATACTGTGAGTCCGTATGTCATGAAGATGACAAGCGTCACACTTAGAATCACTGCAAACTTCACTTATTTGGGGGCCAAAACATACAAAAAACTCACATATGAACTCAGCCTTACAGGTCAATGTTAGCACTAAGAAGCGCACTCCTTTTTTCACCGTCATCAGCTGATTCCACATAGATGTCTACATACCCTGTTCTATTAAACACTTATACAAGTAGAGCCCCCCGACAGAGTGGAGAGATTGCCAGCAGTAAGTTTATATTGATGTCACTGATTATTTTGCCCTTCCTCTGATCTGTCAGAACAATAACCCCAAAAAATGTATCCTGTCTGTGGAGCATCTGCCTTCACTCGGTCAACATTTGATCAGTAATCCATCAGTATTGCTAATGCAAAAAAAAAATATAGGAGTCGATCCAAAAACAGAGATGACTAGTTGCATACTTTCTGTGTTTTGTACCCACTACTGCTTTTGGCTACCAAATCACAAGCCAATTTATTTTTATTTATTTTTTGAACGGGGAAGAAAATTAAACTTTTAGTTAACAAACAGGATATAACACACATAAAATACAACACAAAAGGGGCAAAACCACAAGATTTAAAAGACAAACTGAAAAAACAAATTGCTTCATTAACAAGAATGGATTGACGACCAGTGTTGGGGTGACCACAATGGTAATGCATATGGATCCAAAAGTGTATGGGGTTATGGCTGATAACTGAAGGAAAGTCCAGCAAACAAGTTGACTCCAGCTCAGGGGCGGACTGATCATTTGGGCACTCGGGCATGCACCAAGGGACCACAGCCACTAGGGGGCCCCGTCAGGGCCGTCTTCTGCACTCACATGTAATGGGGCCTGGCATGAAGTACAGAGCTCTCCTCAAACATGTATAATATGAGGCAAGGAAGGGGGGTGTTGGCGCAGAGGCAAGGGGGGGGGGTGCGTGTGTGCACTCACACACCTGGCAGTTCTTGTCACTGGGAATTGGCCTCCAGCACAGCCAGCAGTGCGATGTGAGTGTGGGAGCATGTCATCAGGAAAAAAGGTAAGTATGTTGTTTTTTTTTGTATAAAGCTGCAGACTGGGGGCAACAACTACTGTGAGGGGGCTGTGGGCATAACTAATTTGAGGTGGCACATATCTGGCATACCTACTGTGAGGGGGCACATATCTGGCATAACTACTGTGAGGGGGCACATATCTGGCCATAACCACTGTGAGGGGGCACATAATCTGGCATAACTACTGTGAGGGGGCACAGAATCTGACACAATTACTGTGAGGGGGCACATATGTGGGCATATCTACTGTGAGGGGGTACATATCTGGGCATATATACTGTGAGGGGGAACATATCTGGGCATATCTACTGCGAGAGGCACATATTCTAGCATAACTGCTGTGAAGAGGCACATAATCTGGCATAACTGCTGTGAGGGGGCACATAATCTGACATAACTACTGTGAGGGGGCACAGATCTAGGCATAACTACTGTGAGGGGTACATAATCTGGCATAACTACTGTGAGGAGGCACATAATCTGGCATAACTACCGTTAGGGGGCAAATATCTGGGCATATCTACTGTGAGTAGCACATTATCTGGCATAACTACTGTGAAGGGCACATAATCTGGCATAACTACTGTAAGGAGGCACATAATCTGACATAACTACTGTTAAGGGGCACATATCTGGGCATATCTAATGTGAGGGGCACATAATGTAGGGATTGAGGCATAATGGGGGCTGGCTGAGAGGCATAATGGGGGCTGAGAGGTGCATCATGGGGGCTGAGAAGTGTATAATGAGGGCTGAGAGGCATAATGGGGGCTGATAAGAGACATAAGGGCAGATAATGGGGGCTGATTAGAGGCATGGGGCTCTCATCTGAGGTCTGATTGGGGGTAATTTACATTGGGGTCTGAGCTGAGGTCCGATTTGAGGTCTTATCGGGGTCTTATTTACATTGGGGGTCTGATTGGGGCTGTCAGCTGAGGTCTGATTAACATTGGAGGTCTGATTGGTAGTCTAACCTGAGGTGTAATAAAACTTTTTTTTTTTCTTATTGTTCCCCTCTAAAACCTAGATGCCTCTTATAGGTCTTCTGAACTGCAGAGTGGTGCCCACTTCCAGCCCTGAGCCCAGCTGCCCCCTGCCCAGAGCACTGATCCTGAGCCTTCTGGAGTCTTCAGAACTGTAAGTATTTACAGTAATTCACTGTAAGCTATATATATATATATATATATATATATATATATATATATATATTACTTGTTTTATGTGAGTAAGGGTGCTGGGTGGTTGGAGAAGGAAGGTGGGGGATGATGGTAAAGAGAAATTCTCTACCAAGTGTAAGTGATGTGGGTAGCGCAATATGTGTGTGGGGCTGTGTGTAAGTGTGACTTGAGGGTGGGCGGGACACAGGGGCCCCATAGTCTCCTATTGCCCGGGGGCCCCATGAGTTGTCAGTCTGCCTCTGCTCCAGCTCATTCCGTGACAAGCTGGGTTGCTGATAAGTGGATTCTAAAGTGTATGAAGAAATGCGAGTAAAGACATTGGAATAAATTGTCCACTTTCTCCAACGTGACCTCGTCCTTTTGATTTATGAATATGATTCCATGAAGTCTTGAAGTCCTCTGCTTGGATGGTATAAGAAATGTCCATGTGAGGTTCGACAGGCACAGAGAAAACAAGCTCTGTGGCCGACACTGATCCAGACACGTCATACCAGGTCCATATCGCTGCTAGACACGTAAGGTCCTAAGAACTGATCATAAGCTTACCCAAACAACAGTCAAAGTTTCTTTGGAACCACGTCCCTACAATAGCCGTGAGCGGCTCAGAGCCGTTATACAAAAAAAGAGCAGGATTGTCTTCGGCAACACCCCCAATAGATCGTCCTCTGTGTACGACCCGCAGAACTAACTTGTACACACAATGCGGTCCTCTGTGCTTCCCTTGGTGAGTGGAGGCTTTGGTGAAATCTGTGTGAGCACAGCCAGTGGATCTCTGTCCTTTCCTTTGAGTCCAGGTAAACAGGAAAATTTGGCTTTTAGGTTCAGTTCAGAGCCCACTTCAATGGCAAGACCCTTCTGCTTCTCTGCAGCTATGTGGGCAGACAGGTGCTTGAAATACTCTTTCAGTCTGGTGTATGAGAAATTATACATCGGTGTCATGCTGAACAGAGTCCATTGTCTTTGAAGGAGCAAAGCAGCCTGTGCCAGATCAAGAGTTTCATCCAAGGGGGTGCACTGCGGGATTTTTCTTTTAGACAAGCTTCTCAATGCAGACCTTCAACGTGCGAGGTCAAGCTTCCGGGAGGGTACTTCGAGCTGTGAAAATGACTGCTCCTTCGTGCCGATTACCTACTTCTGGGGGTTAACACCCCATTGGTTGGTGTTTGCATATTCTTGCGATAAATAATGTTCCCGTTCACTAACTTTAAACAGATATATTGACAGATAAACATATCAAACCGTGCTGCCATCTTTCTAGGCGCCACGTCCCCAGTCCCATGACCAGCCAGATTTACCAGCATCTGTTCCAGAACATGAAGCAGTGGAATGACATTTTTAATCCTGTAGTCCTGGCAACTGATAAATAACGTTGCCTCCTCAAAGGGCCTCAGCAATCGACAGCAGTCAAGCATAAGCTGCCAACATATTTCACCACTACATAATTCGTCCCATACCGAAAAAGGAGGTGTACATTCACCCATACATTTTCCAGAAAAAAAACTGTGTCACAAAGAATTTCACCACTAAGTACTTTGGGCATAGCTAGAGACATTGACTTCACAAGAGATACAGAGCAGTGGAGTTCAGCCACCTCTATTTGCTTCCCACTGTTTAATGCTCCTGAATAAAGATTGGGTCAACCAGCTTCAGCTTCGTCTGATGTGAATGCCTACAGATTCCTTTTGTTATGGCTTTGCACAAAGAGCAAGGTTGTTACGCACAATTCTGATGGAACTCCTGATCTTAAGAAACTGGACTTGGACTCCAAAGCAGAGCTTCTCATGTCATGTCTTGCATGCTGTGGCGATCGAATGCAGATGGAGCAGATAAAAACACATGAATGTTTTCAACTTAGTGAAGCTGCTTGATTTAATTGTGAATAGATAGTAAAGGCAAAGTCTGCTGGTGTTGTCATCAGCGTCTTCAGTATGTTTACTGCAGGACCCACGACGATGTAAAAGGAGATCTACAATTACCCATCAGTTTTCCCGAAGAAAACATTGTTGAAATAAAACAATTTCACCAATGAAAGGATAATGGAGTTCTGTTCATACAGAAGAAAGTCTACAATCGCCCATCAATTTTCCCAAAAAAGCCTGTTTCACATAAGAAAATTTCACTACTATGTAATTCGCTCTATACAGCAAAAAGGGCTTCACCACATATAACTGCACAGCTGAACGGCAATAAGGCCCCCAGTTTTTTTTTTACTTTTAGACAACACAAAAGGCTTTTTAACAGGCTAGTGCAAAGCTGGACTGCAAATATATTTTTATTTTGCTACTAATACACGGCAAACGGTGCTGTACAATATATCACTGCACTGCACAATGGCAATCAGGCCCTAATTTTTTCTACTTTTAGACAACACAAAAGGCTTTTTAACAGAAAAGTGCAACACTAGATAGTGCTAAAATTTTTATTTTGCCACTAATTAAAAAGCAAACAGGGCTGTACAATATATCACTGCACTGCTAATCGGCAATCAGGCCCTAATTATTTTCTATTTTTACACTACACAAAAGGCTTTTCAACAGATAAGTGCAACGCTGGCCGGCTAATATATTTTTATTTCGCCACTAATACACGGAAAGCTGAGCTTTAGGGTAAAGCACTGCACCGCACAAAGGCAATTAGGCCCTATTTTTTTTTACTTTTACATAACACAACAGGCTTTTCAAAAGATACAGTTGCAAGAAAAAGTATGTGAACCCTTTGAAATTATATGGATTTCTGCACAAATTGGTCATAAAATGTGATCTGTTCTTCATCTAAGTCACAACAATAGACAATCACAGTCTGCTTAAACTAATAATACACAAAGAATTAAATGTTACTATTAGGGATGAGCGAACTCGAACTGTATAGTTCGGGTTCGTACCGAATTTTGGGGTGTCCGTGACACGGACCCGAACCCGGACATTTTCGTAAAAGTCCGGATTCGGGTTCGGTGTTCGTCGCTTTCTTCGCGCTTTTGTGACGCTTTCTTGGCGCTTTTTGAAAGGCTGCAAAGCAGCCAATCAACAAGCGTCATACTACTTGCCCCAAGAGGCCATCACAGCCATGCCTACTATTGGCATGGCTGTGATTGGCCAGAGCACCATGTGACCCAGCCTCTATTTAAGCTGGAGTCACATAGCGCCGCCCGTCACTCTGCTCTGATTAGCGTAGGGAGAGGTTGCGGCTGCGACAGTAGGGCGAGATTAGGCAGATTAACTCCTCCAAAGGACTTGATTAACTGATCGATCTGCAGCTGTGGATCATTGAGCTGCTGATCCTCAATTGCTCACTGTTTTTAGGCTGCCCAGACCGTTTGTCAGTCACATTTTTCTGGGGTGATCGGCGGCCATTTTGTGTCTTGTGGTGCGCCAGCACAAGCTGCGACCAAGTGCATTTAACCCTCAATGGTGTGGTTGTTTTTTGGCTAAAGCCTACATCAGGGTGAAGCTGTCACACCAAGTGCATTTAACCAGCAATAGTCTGTTCATTTTTTGGCCATATACAAAATCAGGGGCAAGCTGCGCCTGTCACCAAGTGCATTTAACCCTCAATGGTGTGGTTGTTTTTTGGCTAAAGCCTACATCAGGGTGAAGCTGTCACACCAAGTGCATTTAACCAGCAATAGTCTGTTCATTTTTTGGCCATATACTAAATCAGGGGCAAGCTGCGCCTGTCACCAAGTGCATTTAACCCTCAATGGTGTGGTTGTTTTTTGGCTAAAGCCTACATCAGGGTGAAGCTGTCACACCAAGTGCATTTAACCAGCAATAGTCTGTTTATTTTTTGGCCATATCCCAGTCTAATTCTGTCACTAAATCCATACCGGTCACCCAGCGCCTAAATACTAGGCCTCAAATTTATATCCCGCTAAATCTGTCCTTAGTGCTGTAGCTGGGCGAGTTATTTAGTGTCCGTTCAAGCACATTTCTTGTTCTGGGTTGAAATACAATTCCCAATTTAGCAATTTCATAATTTAGTGGTTTCTGCTATATCAGAGCTATTTGAAATCTATCCCTAAAAGGGTATATAATATTCAAGGTGCACATTGGGTCATTCAGAATAACTTCACACACACCCGCTACTGTGTATTTCCAAGTCTAATTCTGGCACTAAACCCATACCTGTCACCCAGCGCCTAAATACTAGGCCTCAAATTTATATCCAGCTAAATCTGTCCCTAGTGCTGTAGCTGGGCGAGTTATTTAGTGTCCGTTCAAGCACATTTCTTGTTCTGGGTTGAAATACAATTCCCAATTTAGCAATTTCATAATTTAGTGGTTTCTGCTATATCAGAGCTATTTGAAATCTATCCCTAAAAGGGTATATAATATTCAAGGTGCACATTGGGTCATTCAGAATAACTTCACACACACCCGCTACTGTGTATTTCCAAGTCTAATTCTGGCACTAAACCCATACCTGTCACCCAGCGCCTAAATACTAGGCCTCAAATTTATATCCCGCTAAATCTGTCCTTAGTGCTGTAGCTGGGCGAGTTATTTAGTGTCCGTTCAAGCACATTTCTTGTTCTGGGTTGAAATACAATTCCCAATTTAGCAATTTCATAATTTAGTGGTTTCTGCTATATCAGAGCTATTTGAAATCTATCCCTAAAAGGGTATATAATATTCAAGGTGCACATTGGGTCATTCAGAATAACTTCACACACACCCGCTACTGTGTATTTCCAAGTCTAATTCTGGCACTAAACCCATACCTGTCACCCAGCGCCTAAATACTAGGCCTCAAATTTATATCCAGCTAAATCTGTCCTAGTGCTGTAGCTGGGCGAGTTATTTAGTGTCCGTTCAAGCACATTTCTTGTTCTGGGTTGAAATACAATTCCCAATTTAGCAATTTCATAATTTAGTGGTTTCTGCTATATCAGAGCTATTTGAAATCTATCCCTAAAAGGGTATATAATATTCAAGGTGCACATTGGGTCATTCAGAATAACTTCACACACACCCGCTACTGTGTATTTCCAAGTCTAATTCTGGCACTAAACCCATACCTGTCACCCAGCGCCTAAATACTAGGCCTCAAATTTATATCCCGCTAAATCTGTCCTTAGTGCTGTAGCTGGGCGAGTTATTTAGTGTCCGTTCAAGCACATTTCTTGTTCTGGGTTGAAATACAATTCCCAATTTAGCAATTTCATAATTTAGTGGTTTCTGCTATATCAGAGCTATTTGAAATCTATCCCTAAAAGGGTATATAATATTCAAGGTGCACATTGGGTCATTCAGAATAACTTCACACACACCCGCTACTGTGTATTTCCAAGTCTAATTCTGGCACTAAACCCATACCTGTCACCCAGCGCCTAAATACTAGGCCTCAAATTTATATCCCGCTAAATCTGTCCTAGTGCTGTAGCTGGGCGAGTTATTTAGTGTCCGTTCAAGCACATTTCTTGTTCTGGGTTGAAATACAATTCCCAATTTAGCAATTTCATAATTTAGTGGTTTCTGCTATATCAGAGCTATTTGAAATCTATCCCTAAAAGGGTATATAATATTCAAGGTGCACATTGGGTCATTCAGAATAACTTCACACACACCCGCTACTGTGTATTTCCAAGTCTAATTCTGGCACTAAACCCATACCTGTCACCCAGCGCCTAAATACTAGGCCTCAAATTTATATCCCGCTAAATCTGTCCCTAGTGCTGTAGCTGGGCGAGTTATTTAGTGTCCGTTCAAGCACATTTCTTGTTCTGGGTTGAAATACAATTCCCAATTTAGCAATTTCATAATTTAGTGGTTTCTGCTATATCAGAGCTATTTGAAATCTATCCCTAAAAGGGTATATAATATTCAAGGTGCACATAGGGTCATTCAGAATAACTTCACACACCCGCTACTGTGCATTTCCAAATCTAATTCTGTCACTAAACCCATACCTGTCACCCAGCGCCTAAATACTAGGCCTCAAATTTATATCCCGCTAAATCTCTCGTTACCGCTGTCCTGTTGTGGCTGGGAAAGTTATTTAGTGTCCGTCAAAGCACATTTTTTGTTCTGGGTTGAAATACAATTCCCAATTTAGCAATTTCATAATTTAGTCGTTTCTGCTATATCAGAGCTATTTGAAATCTATCCCTAAAAGGGTAGATCATATTGAAGGTGCACATAGGGTCATTCAGAATAACTTCACACACACGCTTCTGTGCATTTCCAAGTCTAATTCTGTCACTAAATCCATACCGGTCACCCAGCGCCTAAATACTAGGCCTCAAATTTATATCCCGCTGAATTTGAATACAATACATTGGGCCAAATAATATATTTGTTGTTGTGGTGAACCATAACAATGAGAAAAACATCTAGTAAGGGACGCGGACGTGGACATGGTCGTGGTGGTGTTAGTGGACCCTCTGGTGCTGGGAGAGGACGTGGCCGTTCTGCCACATCCACACGTCCTAGTGTACCAACTACCTCAGGTCCCAGTAGCCGCCAGAATTTACAGCGATATATGGTGGGGCCCAATGCCGTTCTAAGGATGGTAAGGCCTGAGCAGGTACAGGCATTAGTCAATTGGGTGGCCGACAGTGGATCCAGCACGTTCACATTATCTCCCACCCAGTCTTCTGCAGAAAGCGCACAGATGGCGCCTGAAAACCAACCCCATCAGTCTGTCACATCACCCCCATGCATACCAGGGAAACTGTCTCAGCCTCAAGTTATGCAGCAGTCTCTTATGCTGTTTGAAGACTCCGCTGGCAGGGTTTCCCAAGGGCATCCACCTAGCCCTTCCCCAGCGGTGAAAGACATAGAATGCACTGACGCACAACCACTTATGTTTCCTGATGATGAGGACATGGGAATACCACCTCAGCATGTCTCTGATGATGACGAAACACAGGTGCCAACTGCTGCGTCTTTCTGCAGTGTGCAGACTGAACAGGAGGTCAGGGATCAAGACTGGGTGGAAGACGATGCAGGGGACGATGAGGTCCTAGACCCCACATGGAATGAAGGTCGTGCCACTGACTTTCACAGTTCGGAGGAAGAGGCAGTGGTGAGACCGAGCCAACAGCGTAGCAAAAGAGGGAGCAGTGGGCAAAAGCAGAACACCCGCCGCCAAGAGACTCCGCCTGCTACTGACCGCCGCCATCTGGGACCGAGCACCCCAAAGGCAGCTTCAAGGAGTTCCCTGGCATGGCACTTCTTCAAACAATGTGCTGACGACAAGACCCGAGTGGTTTGCACGCTGTGCCATCAGAGCCTGAAGCGAGGCATTAACGTTCTGAACCTGAGCACAACCTGCATGACCAGGCACCTGCATGCAAAGCATGAACTGCAGTGGAGTAAACACCTTAAAACCAAGGAAGTCACTCAGGCTCCCCCTGCTACCTCTTCTGCTGCTGCCGCCTCGGCCTATTCTGCTGCTGCCGCCTCGGCCTCTTCCTCCGCCTCTGGAGGAACGTTGGCACCTGCCGCCCAGCAAACAGGGGATGTACCACCAACACCACCACCACCACCTCCGTCACCAAGCGTCTCAACCATGTCACACGCCAGCGTTCAGCTCTCCATCTCACAAACATTTGATAGAAAGCGTAAATTCCCACCTAGCCACCCTCGATCCCTGGCCCTGAATGCCAGCATTTCTAAACTACTGGCCTATGAAATGCTGTCATTTAGGCTGGTGGACACAGACAGCTTCAAACAGCTCATGTCGCTTGCTGTCCCACAGTATGTTGTTCCCAGCCGGCACTACTTCTCCAAGAGAGCCGTGCCTTCCCTGCACAACCAAGTATCCGATAAAATCAAGTGTGCACTGCGCAACGCCATCTGTGGCAAGGTCCACCTAACCACAGATACGTGGACCAGTAAGCACGGCCAGGGACGCTATATCTCCCTAACTGCACACTGGGTAAATGTAGTGGCAGCTGGGCCCCAGGCGGAGAGCTGTTTGGCGCACGTCCTTCCGCCGCCAAGGATCGCAGGGCAACATTCTTTGCCTCCTGTTGCCACCTCCTCCTTCTCGGCTTCCTCCTCCTCTTCTTCCACCTGCTCATCCAGTCAGCCACACACCTTCACCACCAACTTCAGCACAGCCCGGGGTAAACGTCAGCAGGCCATTCTGAAACTCATATGTTTGGGGGACAGGCCCCACACCGCACAGGAGTTGTGGCGGGGTATAGAACAACAGACCGACGAGTGGTTGCTGCCGGTGAGCCTCAAGCCCGGCCTGGTGGTGTGTGATAATGGGCGAAATCTCGTTGCAGCTCTGGGACTAGCCAATTTGACGCACATCCCTTGCTTGGCGCATGTGCTGAATTTGGTGGTGCAGAAGTTCATTCACAACTACCCCGACATGTCAGAGCTGCTGCATAAAGTGCGGGCCGTCTGTTCGCGCTTCCGGCGTTCACATCCTGCTGCTGCTCGCCTGTCTGCGCTACAGCGTAACTTCGGCCTTCCCGCTCACCGCCTCATATGCGACGTGCCCACCAGGTGGAACTCCACCTTGCACATGCTGGACAGACTGTGCGAGCAGCAGCAGGCCATAGTGGAGTTTCAGCTGCAGCACGCACGGGTCAGTCGCACTACAGAACAGCACCACTTCACCACCAATGACTGGGCCTCCATGCGAGACCTGTGTGCCCTGTTGCGCTGTTTCGAGTACTCCACCAACATGGCCAGTGGCGATGACACCGTTATCAGCGTTACAATACCACTTCTATGTCTCCTTGAGAAAACACTTAGGGCGATGATGGAAGAGGAGGTGGCCCAGGAGGAGGAGGAGGAGGAGGAGGAAGAGGGGTCATTTTTAGCACTTTCAGGCCAGTCTCTTCGAAGTGACTCAGAGGGAGGTTTTTGGCAACAGCAGAGGCCAGGTACAAATGTGGCCAGCCAGGGCCCACTACTGGAGGACGAGGAGGACGAGGATGAGGAGGAGGTGGAGGAGGATGAGGATGAAGCATGGTCACAGCGGGGTGGCACCCAACGCAGCTCGGGTCCATCACTGGTGCGTGGCTGGGGGGAAAGGCAGGACGATGACGATACGCCTCCCACAGAGGACAGCTTGTCCTTACCCCTGGGCAGCCTGGCACACATGAGCGACTACATGCTGCAGTGCCTGCGCAACGACAGCAGAGTTGCCCACATTTTAACCTGTGCGGACTACTGGGTTGCCACCCTGCTGGATCCACGCTACAAAGACAATGTGCCCACCTTACTTCCTGCACTGGAGCGTGATAGGAAGATGCGCGAGTACAAGCGCACGTTGGTAGACGCGCTACTGAGAGCATTCCCAAATGTCACAGGGGAACAAGTGGAAGCCCAAGGCCAAGGCAGAGGAGGAGCAAGAGGTCGCCAAGGCAGCTGTGTCACGGCCAGCTCCTCTGAGGGCAGGGTTAGCATGGCAGAGATGTGGAAAACTTTTGTCAACACGCCACAGCTAACTGCACCACCACCTGATACGCAACGTGTTAGCAGGAGGCAACATTTCACTAACATGGTGGAACAGTACGTGTGCACACCCCTCCACGTACTGACTGATGGTTCGGCCCCATTCAACTTCTGGGTCTCTAAATTGTCCACGTGGCCAGAGCTAGCCTTTTATGCCTTGGAGGTGCTGGCCTGCCCGGCAGCCAGCGTTTTGTCTGAACGTGTATTCAGCACGGCAGGGGGCGTCATTACAGACAAACGCAGCCGCCTGTCTACAGCCAATGTGGACAAGCTGACGTTCATAAAAATGAACCAGGCATGGATCCCACAGGACCTGTCCGTCCCTTGTCCAGATTAGACATTAACTACCTCCCCATAACCATATATTATTGGACTCCAGGGCACTTCCTCATTCAATCCTATTTTTATTTTCATTTTACCATTATATTGCGAGGCTACCCAAAGTTGAATGAACCTCTCCTCTGCCTGTGTGCTAGGCCTAAATATATGCCAATGGACTGTTGCAGTGGTGGCTGACGTGAAGCCTCATTCTCTGCTATGACATGCAGACTGATTCTCTGCTGACATGAAGACAGATTCTCTGTTACGGGACCTCCCTCCTCTGCCTGGGTGCTGGGCCTAAATATATGCCAATGGACTGTTGCAGTGGTGGCTGACATGAAGCCTGATTCTCTGCTATGACATGCAGACTAATTCTCTGCTGACATGAAGCCAGATTGTCTGTTACGGGACCTCTCTCCTCTGCCTGGGTGCTGGGCCTAAATTTATGACAATGGACTGTTGCAGTGGTGGCTGACGTGAAGCCTGATTCTCTGCTATGACATGCAGACTGATTCTCTGCTGACATGAAGCCAGATTGTCTGTTACGGGACCTCTCTGCTCTGCCTGTGTGCTAGGCCTAAATATATGCCAATGGACTGTTGCAGTGGTGGCTGACGTGAAGCCTCATTCTCTGCTATGACATGCAGACTGATTCTCTGCTGACATGAAGCCAGATTGTCTGTTACGGGACCTCTCTGCTCTGCCTGTGTGCTAGGCCTAAATATATGCCAATGGACTGTTGCAGTGGTGGCTGACGTGAAGCCTGATTCTCTGCTATGACATGCAGACTGATTCTCTGCTGACATGAAGCCAGATTGTCTGTTACGGGACCTCTCTGCTCTGCCTGTGTGCTAGGCCTAAATATATGCCAATGGACTGTTGCAGTGGTGGGTGACGTGAAGCCTCATTCTCTGCTATGACATGCAGACTGATTCTCTGCTGACATGAAGACAGATTCTCTGTTACGGGACCTCCCTCCTCTGCCTGGGTGCTGGGCCTAAATATATGCCAATGGACTGTTGCAGTGGTGGCTGACAGTGAAGCCTGCATTCTCTGCTATGACATGCAGACTAATTCTCTGCTGACATGAAGCCAGATTGTCTGTTACGGGACCTCTCTCCTCTGCCTGGGTGCTGGGCCTAAATTTATGACAATGGACTGTTGCAGTGGTGGCTGACGTGAAGCCTCATTCTCTGCTATGACATGCAGACTGATTCTCTGCTGACATGAAGCCAGATTGTCTGTTACGGGACCTCTCTGCTCTGCCTGTGTGCTAGGCCTAAATATATGCCAATGGACTGTTGCAGTGGTGGTGACGTGAAGCCTCATTCTCTGCTATGACATGCAGACTGATTCTCTGCTGACATGAAGCCAGATTCTCTGTTACGGGACCTCTCTCCTCTGCCTGTGTGTGTGCTGGGCCTAAATATATGCCAATGGACTGTTGCAGTGGTGGCTGACGTGAAGCCTGATTCTCTGCTATGACATGCAGACTGATTCTCTGCTGACATGAAGCCAGATTGTCTGTTACGGGACCTCTCTCCTCTGCCTGTGTGTGTGCTGGGCCTAAATATATGCCAATGGACTGTTGCAGTGGTGGCTGACGTGAAGCCTCATTCTCTGCTATGACATGCAGACTAATTCTCTGCTGACATGAAGACAGATTCTCTGTTACGGGACCTCTCTCCTCTGCCTGGGTGCCGGGGCCTAAATATCTGAGAATGGACTGTTCCAGTGGTGGGTGACGGGAAGCCAGATTCTCTGCTATGGAACCTCTCTCCAATTGATTTTGGTTAATTTTTATTTATTTAATTTTTATTTTAATTCATTTCCCTATCCACATTTGTTTGCAGGGGATTTACCTACATGTTGCTGCCTTTTGCAGCCCTCTAGCTCTTTCCTGGGCTGTTTTACAGCCTTTTTAGTGCCGAAAAGTTCGGGTCCCCATTGACTTCAATGGGGTTCGGGTTCGGGACGAAGTTCGGATCAGGTTCGGATCCCGAACCCGAACATTTCCGGGATGTTCGGCCGAACTTCTCGAACCCGAACATCCAGGTGTTCGCTCAACTCTAGTTACTATGTTTTTATTGAACACACCATGTAAAGATTCACAGTGCAGGTGGAAAAAGTATGTGAACCCTTGGATTTAATAACAGGTTGAACCTCCTTTGGCAGCACTAACTTCAACCAAACGTTTCCTGTAGTTGTAGATCAGACGTGTACAACGGTCAGGAGTATTTCTTGACCATTCCTCTTTACAGAACTGTTTCAGTTCAGCAATATTCTTGGGATGTCTGGTGTGAATCGTTTTCTTGAGGTCATGCCACAGCATCTTAATCGGGTTGTCAGTGACTGGGCCACTCCAGAAGGCGTATTTTCTTCTGTTTAAGCCATTCTGTTGTGGATTTACTTTTATGGTTTCGGTCGTTGTCCTGTTGCAACACCCATCTTCTGTTGAGCTTCAGCTGGTGGACAGATGGCCTTAAGTTCTCCTGCAAAATATCTTGATAAACTTGGGAATTCATTTTTCCTTCGATAATAGCCATCCGTCTAGGCCCTGATGCAGCAAAGCAGCCCCAAACCATGATGCCCCCACCACCATACTTCACAGTTGGGATGAGGTTTTGATGTTGGTGTGCTGCGCCTCTTTTTCTCCACACATAGTGTTGTGTGTTTCTTCCGAACAACTCAACTTTGGTTTGCTGCTGTGGAACATCCAGGTGCTCTTGTGCAAACTGTAAACGTGCAGCAATGTTTTTTTATGGACAGCAGTGGCTTCCTCTGTGGTATCCTCCCATGAAATCCATTCTTGTTTAGTGTTTTACATATCGTAGATTCGCTAATAGGGATGTTAGCATATGCCAGAGACTTTTGTAAGTCTTTAGCTGACATTCTAGGATTCTTCTTCACCTCATTGAGCAGTCTGCACTCTACTCTTGCAGTCATCTTTACAGGATGGCCACTCCTAGGGAGAGTAGCAGCAGTGCTAAACATTCTCCATTTATAGACAATTTGTCTTACCATGGACTGATGAACAGCAAGGCTTTTGGAGATACTTTTATAACCCTTTCCAGCTTTATGCAAGTCAACAATTCTTAATCGTAGGTCTTCTGAGAGCTCTTTTGTGTGAGGCATCATTCACATCAGGCAATGCTTCTTGTGAAAAGCAAACCTAAAATTGGTGTGTGTTTTTTATAGGGCAGTGCAGCTGTAACCAACACCTCCAATCTCATCTCCAGTTGGCTGACACCTCACTCCAATTAGCTCTTGGAGATGTCATTAGTCTAGGGGTATCCATACTTTTTCCACCTGCACTGTAAATGTTTGCATGGTGTGTTCAATAAAAACATAGTAACATTTAATTCTGTGTGTGTTATTAGTTTAAGCAGACTGTGATTGTCTGTTGTTGTGACTTAGATGGAGATCAGATCACATTTTATGACCAATTTGTGCAGAAATCCATATCATTCCAAAGGGTTCACATACTTTTTCTTGCAACTGTAAGTGCAACGCTGGACAGCGATTACATTTTTATTTTGCCCGTAATACAGAAATTTAGAAATTTTCACTGCACTGCAGAACGGCAATTAGGCCATTATTTTTTTGTACTTTAACACAAAAAACAGATAAGTGCAACGATGAACGGCGAATATATTTTTAAACTGCCAGTAATACACGCCAAACTGGGCTTCAGAATATATCACTGCACCGCAGAACGGCATTTAGGCCATATTTTTTTTTACTTTTACACAACACAAAAGGCTTTTCTACAGATGAGTGCAACGCTAAACAGCAAATATATTTTTATTTTGCCACTAATATACAGCAAACTGGGCTTTAGAATATACATCTGTATCTAGAGATAATAACATTTTTCAAAAATTAAATTTTCTGCTTCTAGTGGTGTAGAACACTGTGCCATGCAGTAACACACATAGGGAGTCTGCATTGGTTGTGAAATAATACTGTGAGTCCATATGATATGCAGATGACAGGCACTGCACTTAGAATCACTGCATACTTAACTTATTTGGGCATTCATTGGGCCAAAACTGACCAAATAACTGAAGTATCAACTCAGCCTCACAGGTTGATGTTAGCGTCAAGAAGTGCAGTCCTTTTATATCCTCATCAGCTGATTCCACATAGATGTCTATAGAACCTGTTCTATTAAACGCTTATACAATTAGAGACCCCCTGACCAAGTGGAGAGGGTGTCAGCAGTTAGTTTGTGTTGATGTCACTGATTAATTTGCCTTTCCGCTGATCCGTCAAAACAATAACCAACAAAAAAAGGATCCTGTCTGTGGAGCAACCACATTCACTTGGTCAGCATTTGCTCAACAGTGATGGCCTTGCGGTTTGCTTGGCGGTCGGTTCGCGGCGAACTTTGTGCCTTCGCAATCCGCCGAACATGCGAACATATGGCGATGTCTGTGCGCGCCATATTCTTTTGCATAGACACACCCCCAACCCTATAACAGAACCCATTCTGGCAGCAATTTTGCATTATGTGTTTTGCCAGTGTAGGGAGAGGTTGCATTTTGGAACAGGGACAGGCTGTTAGGAACTTAGGAACACTAAACGCTAGCTAATAGGGCCATAAAAGTCCTTTTAAGGACTGGTAACATTTGGCTATTGATAGGTGTGATACACAGAGGGGTGTGATATACTTATAATATACTTTCTGACATAGAAAGTATATTATAGTGCATTTATATGCTTTCAGAAAATACTGATTGAGGGCTGCGATCTATCAGCTTCCACAAAATAGTGATTGAGGTTTTCGATATACCTGAATCCACAAAATGACTGCTTGAGGATGATATACTAGCTTCAACTAACAACTGATTGAGGCCTGCCATGTATCAGCTTCCACAAAATAGTGATAGAGGTTTTCCATATACTTGCAGCCACAAAATTACTGCTTGAGGATGATATACCAGCTTCAACTAACAACTGATTGAGGCATGCCATGTATCAGCTTCCACAAAATAGTGATGGAGGTTTTCCATTTACCTGCATCCACAAAATTACTGCTTGAGGGTGATATACCAGCTTCAACTAAGAACTGATTGAGGCCTTCCATATATCAGCTTCCAGAAAATAGTGATAGAGATTTTCTATATACCTGTGTCCACAAAATTCCTGCTTTAGGGTGGTATAACAGTTTCAACTAACAGCTGATTGAGGCCTTCCATATTGCAGCTTAAACAAAATAGTGATAGGGGTTTTCCATATACCTGCGTCCACAAAATTCTTGCTTGAGGGTGATATACCAGCTTCAACTAACAAATAGAGTTGAGCGAACACCTGGATGTTCGGGTTCGAGAAGTTCGGCCGAACTTCCCGGAAATGTTCGGGTTTGGGATCCGAACCTGACCCGAACTTCGTCCCAAACACCATTGAAGTCAATGGGGACCCGAACTTTTCGGCACTAAAAAGGGTGTAAAACAGCCCAGGAAAGAGCTAATGGGCTGCAAAAGGCAGCAACATGTAGGTAAATCCCCTGCAAACAAATGTGGATAGGGAAATGAATAAATAAATAATTAACCAATATCAATTGGAGAGAGGTCCCATAGCAGAGAATCTGGCTTCACGTCACCCACCACTGTAACAGTCCATTGTCAGATATTTAGTCCCAGGCACCCAGGCAGAGGAGAGAGGTCCCTTAACAGAGAATCTGGCTTCATGTCAGCAGAGAATCAGTCTGCATGTCATAGCAGAGAATCAGGCTTCACGTCAGCCACCACTGTAACAGTCCATTGTCATATATTTAGGCCCAGGCAGAGGAGAGAGGTCCCTTTACAGAGAATCTGGCTTCATGTCAGCAGAGAATCAGTCTGCCATTCATAGCAGAGAATCAGGCTTCACGTCAGCCACCACTGTAACAGTCCATTGTCATATATTTAGGCCCAGGCACCCAGGCAGAGGAGAGAGGTCCTGTAACAGAGAATCTGGCTTCATGTCAGCAGAGAATCAGTCTGCATGTCATAGCAGAGAATCAGGCTTCACGTCAGCCACCACTGTAACAGTCCATTGTCATATATTTAGGCCCAGGCACCCAGGCAGAGGAAAGAGGTCCCTTTACAGAGAATCTGGCTTCATGTCAGCAGAGAATCAGTCTGCCATTCATAGCAGAGAATCAGGCTTCACGTCAGCCACCACTGTAACAGTCCATTGTCATATATTTAGGTCCAGGCACCCAGGCAGAGGAGAGAGGTCCTGTAACAGAGAATCTGGCTTCATGTCAGCAGAGAATCAGTCTGCATGTCATAGCAGAGAATCAGGCTTCACGTCAGCCACCACTGTAACAGTCCATTGTCATATATTTAGGCCCAGGCACCCAGGCAGATGAGAGAGGTCCCGTAACAGAGAATCTAGCTTCATGTCAGCAGAGAATCAGTCTGCCATTCATAGCAGAGAATCAGGCTTCACGTCAGCCACCACTGTAACAGTCCATTGTCATATATTTAGGCCCAGGCACCCAGGCAGAGGAGAGAGGTCCCTTTACAGAGAATCTGGCTTTATGTCAGCAGAGAATCAGTCTGCATGTCATAGCAGAGAATCAGGCTTCACGTCAACCACCACTGTAACAGTCCATTGTCATATATTAAGGCCCAGGCACCCAGGCAGAGGAGAGAGGTCCCATAACAGAGAATCTGGCTTCACGTCAGCAGAGAATCAGTTTGCATGTCATAGCAGAGAATCAGGCTTCACGTCAGCCACCACTGTAACAGTCCATTGTCATATATTTAGGCCCAGGCACCCAGGCAGAGGAGAGAGGTCCCGTAACAGAGAATCTGGATTCATGTCAGCAGAGAATCAGTCTGCATGTCATAGCAGAGAATCAGGCTTCACGTCACCCAACATTGGAACAGTCCATTGGCATATATTTAGGCCCGGCACCCAGACAGAGGAGAGGTTCATTCAATTTTGGGTTGCCTCGCAATATAATGGTAAAATGAAAATAAAAATAGGATTGAATGAGGAAGTGCCCTGGAGTACAATAATATATGGTTAAGGGGAGGTAGTTAATGTCTAATCTGCACAAGGGATGGACAGGTCCTGTGGGATCCATGCCTGGTTCATTTTTATGAACGTCAGCTTGTCCATATTGGCTGTAGACAGGCGGCTGCGTTTGTCTGTAATGACGCCCCCTGCCGTGCTGAATACACGTTCAGACAACATGCTGGCCGCCGGGCAGGCCAGCACCTCCAGGGCATAAAAGGCTAGCTCTGGCCACGTGGACAATTTAGAGACCCAGTAGTTGAATGGGGCTGAACCATCAGTCAGTACGTGGAGGGGTGTGCACACGTACAGTTCCACCATGTTAGTGAAATGTTGCCTCCTGCTAACACGTTGCGTATCAGGGCCCGAGCTGCGTTGGGTGCCACCCCGCTGTGACCATGCTTCATCCTCATCCTCCTCCACCTCCTCCTCATCCTCGTCCTCCTCGTCCTCCTCGTCCTCCTCGTCCTCCTCGTCCTCCAGTAGTGGGCCCTGGCTGGCCACATTTGTACCTGGACTCTGCTGTTGCAAAAAAACTCCCTCTGAGTCACTTCGAAGAGACTGGTCTGAAAGTGCTAAAAATGACCCCTCTTCCTCCTCCTCCTCCTGGGCCACCTCCTCTTCCATCATCGCCCTAAGTGTTTTTTCAAGGAGACATAAAAGTGGTATTGTAACGCTGATAACGGCGTCATCGCCACTGGCCATGTTGGTGGAGTACTCGAAACAGCGCAACAGGGCACACAGGTCTCGCATGGAGGCCCAGTCATTGGTGGTGAAGTGGTGCTGTTCCGCAGTGCGACTTACCCGTGCGTGCTCCAGCTGAAACTCCACTATGGCCTGCTGCTGCTCGCACAGTCTGTCCAGCATGTGCAAGGTGGAGTTCCACCTGGTGGGCACGTCGCATATGAGGCGGTGAGCGGGAAGGCCGAAGTTACGCTGTTGCGCAGACAGGCGAGCAGCGGCAGGATGTGAACGCCGGAAGCGCGAACAGACGGCCCGCACTTTATGCAGCAGCTCTGACATGTCGGGGTAGTTGTGAATGAACTTCTGCACCACCAAATTTAGCACATGCGCCAAGCAAGGGATGTGAGTCAAACCGGCTAGTCCCAGAGCTGCAACGAGATTTCGCCCATTATCGCACACCACCAGGCCGGGCTTGAGGCTCACCGGCAGCAACCACACGTCGGTCTGTTATTCTATACCACGCCACAACTCCTGTGCGGTGTGGGGCCTGTCCCCCAAACATATGAGTTTCAGAATGGCCTGCTGACGTTTACCCTGGGCTGTGCTGAAGTTGGTGGTGAAGGTGTGTGGCTGACTGGATGAGCAGGTGGAAGAAGAGGAGGAGGAAGCTGAGTAGGAGGAGGTGGCAACAGGAGGCAAAGAATGTTGCCCTGCGATCCTTGGCGGCGGAAGGACGTGCGCCAAACAGCTCTCCGCCTGGGGCCCAGCTGCCACTACATTTACCCAGTGTGCAGTTAGGGAGATATAGCGTCCCTGGCCGTGCTTACTGGTCCACGTATCTGTGGTTAGGCGGACCTTGCCACAGATGGCGTTGCGCAGTGCACACTTGATTTTATCGGATACTTGGTTGTGCAGGGAGGGCACGGCTGTCTTGGAGAAGTAGTGCCTGCTGGGAACAACATACTGTGGGACAGCAAGCGACATGAGCTGTTTGAAGCTGTCTGTGTCCACCAGCCTAAATGACAGCATTTCATAGGCCAGTAGTTTAGAAATGCTGGCATTCAGGGCCAGGGATCGAGGGTGGCTAGGTGGGAATTTACGCTTTCTCTCAACTGTTTGTGAGATGGAGAGCTGAACGCTGCCGTGTGACATGGTTGAGATGCTTGGTGACGGAGGTGGTGGTGTTGGTGGTACATCCCCTGTTTGCTGGGCGGCAGGTGCCAACGTTCCTCCAGAGGCGGAGGAAGAGGCCGAGGCAGCAGAAGAGGCCGAGGCGGCAGCAGCAGAAGAGGCCTAGGCGGCAGCAGCAGAAGAGGTAGCAGGGGGAGCTTGAGTGACTTCCTTGTTTTTAAGGTGTTTACTCCACTGCAGTTCATGCTTTGCATGCAGGTGCCTGGTCATGCAGGCTCTGATGGCACAGCGTGCAAACCACTCGGGTCTTGTCGTCAGCACATTGTTTGAAGAAGTGCCATGCCAGGGAACTCCTTGAAGCTGCCTTTTGGGTGCTCGGTCCCAGATGGCAGCGGTCATTAGCAGTATGGCGGCGGGTGTTCTGCTTTTGCCCACTGCTCCCTCTTTTGCTACGCTGTTGGCTCGGTCTCACCACTGCCTCTTCCTCCGAACTGTGAAAGTCAGTGGCACGACCTTCATTCCATGTGGGGTCTAGGACCTCATCGTCCCCTGCATCGTCTTCCACCCAGTCTTGATCCCTGACCTCCTGTTCAGTCTGCACACTGCAGAAAGACGTAGCAGTTGGCACCTGTGTTTCGTCATCATCAGAGACATGCTGAGGTGGTATTCCCATGTCCTCATTATCAGGAAACATAAGTGGTTGTGCGTCAGTGCATTCTATGTCTTCCACCGCTGGAGAAGGGCTAGGTGGATGCCCTTGGGAAACCCTGCCAGCAGAGTCTTAAAAAAGCATAAGAGACTGCTGCATAACTTGAGGCTCAGACAGTTTCCCTGGTATGCATGGGGGTGATGTGACAGACTGATGGGCTTGGTTTTCAGGCGCCATCTGTGCGCTTTCTGCAGAAGACTGGGTGGGAGATAATGTGAACGTGCTGGATCCACTGTCGGCCACCCAATTGACTAATGCCTGTACCTGCTTAGGCCTTACCATCCTTAGAACGGCATTGGGCCCCACCAAATATCGCTGTAAATTAGGGCGGCTACTGGGACCTGAGGTAGTTGGTACACTAGGACGTGTGGCTGTGGCAGAACGGCCACGTCCTCTCCCAGCACCAGAGGGTCCACTAACACCACCACAACCATGTCCGCGTCTGCGTCCTTTACTAGATGTTTTCCTCATTGTTATTGTTCACCACAACAACAAAAATATTATTTGGCCCAATGTATTGAATTCAAATTCAGGCCTTTTTTTACAGACACCTAACACTATCTGGCTATCTATTTAGGTACCGTATTACACTAATACAGGCACAGCAGTAACCACAGATTTAGCTGACTATAAATTTGAGGCCTATTTTTTAGGCGCTGGGTGACAGGTATACGTTTACAGACAGAATTAGACTGGGTTATGCACAGTAGCGTGTGTGTGAAGTTATTGAGAATGACCCTATGTGCACCTTGAATCTTATATACCCTTTTAGGGATAGATTTAATGTAGGTCTGATTCAGCAGAAACCACTAAATTAGGAAATTGCAAAATTGGGAATTGTATTTCAACCCAGAACAAAAATTGTGCTTTGACGGACACTAAATAACTTGACCAGCTACATCAATAACGACAGATTTGGATGACTATAAATTTGAGGCCTATTATTTAGGCGCTGGGTGACAGGTATACGTTTACAGACAGAATTAGACTGGGATATGCACAGTAGCGTGTGTGTGAAGTTATTGAGAATGACCCTATGTGCACCTTGAATCTTATATACCCTTTTAGGGATAGATTTAATGTAGGTCTGATACAGCAGAAACCACTAAATTAGGAAATTGCGAAATTGGGAATTGTATTTCAACCCAGAACAAAAACTGTGCTTTGACGGACACTAAATAACTTGACCAGCTACAGCAATAACCACAGATTTGGATGACTATAAATTTGAGGCCTATTATTTAGGCGCTGGGTGACAGGTATACGTTTACAGTCAGAATTAGACTGGGATATGGCCAAAAAATAACCACACTATTGATGGTTAAATGCACTTGGTGTGACAGCTTGACCCTGATGTAGGATATAGCCAAAAAACAACCACACTATTGAGGGTTAAATGCACTTGGTGACAGGCTCAGCTTGCCCCTGATGTAGTATATGGCCAAAAAATAACCACACTATTGATGGTTAAATGAACTTGGTGTGACAGCTCGACCGATGTAGGATATAGCCAAAAAACAACCACACTATTGAGGGTTAAATGCACTTGGTGACAGATTGCCCCTGATGTAGTATATGGCCAAAAAATAACCACACTATTGATGGTTAAATGCACTTGGTGTGACAGCTTGACCCTGATGTAGGATATAGCCAAAAAACAACCACACTATTGAGGGTTAAATGCACTTGGTGACAGGCTCAGCTTGCCCCTGATGTAGTATATGGCCAAAAAATAACCACACTATTGATGGTTAAATGAACTTGGTGTGACAGCTTGACTGATGTAGGATATAGCCAAAAAACAACCACACTATTGAGGGTTAAATGCACTTGGTGACAGCTTGTCCGTTTTACGGACAGAATTAGACTGGGATATGCACAGTAGCGTGTGTGTGAAGTTATTGAGAATGACCCTATGTGCACCTTGAAACTTATATACCCTTTTAGGGATAGATTTAATGTAGGTCTGATACAGCAGAAACCACTAAATTAGGAAATTGCTAAATTGGGAATTATATTTCAACCCAGAACAAAAACTGTGCTTTGACGGACACTAAATAACTTGACCAGCTACAGCAATAACAACAGATTTAGGATATAGCCAAAAAACAACCACACTATTGATGGTTAAATACACTTGGTGACAGCTTGGCCATGATGTAGTATATGGCCAAAAAATAACCACACTATTGATGGTTAAATGCACTTGGTGTGACAGCTTGACCCTGATGTAGGATATAGCCAAAAAACAACCACAGTATTGAGGGTTAGAAAAAAGACACAAATATAACGTGGCTCACCCGTATCTGTTAGTGTGGTCCAGGTGCTCTGTTTTAGGATGTTTCACCTAATCATCCAATGAACAATATAATTGCGTGATATAAAAATAAAATTAAAACAGGCACTCACCAACTGGTATGTCTATAGTGGAATATTTATATATTAAAATGTACAATAAAATATACAATAAAATATCACATAAAACATATAGTAATAAAATAATATAATAATAATATATATGCACTGAGCTTATCTGTGGTTGACAAAAATGCTCTTAGGTTCAAAATTGCTTGCATCAATGAATAAATGGTGATAATAAGTGGTGACAATTAAATGAATGAATATTAATGATAATAATGGTGATAATACATATAAGAAAAAAGGAGAAAAAATATTATTAAGTATTATTAAGTAGATGGATAAATAAAGTGATTCTGTGTCCATGTGAAATTGTTGCAGCAACTTGTTAGTTTCCCTACATGGATTTGAGTCCAGTATTTGATAACGCTGCTGTAGCAGAGTGAAGATACAAATGTATCAGCACACAGAGTCCACACTCCAAGTACAAGGATATAGATAATGTTCGGGTTATTTAGATGGGGCGTCCCCCTCGCTGTAAAACCCTCTTACCTTGACTTGCAGAATGCTTATAGCTGTGTATATAGTTAAGTCCTTTGTAGCGCTCGGTTATAGAGCTTTTAAACCTCCCGCTTGTTGCTCTCCGGTCTCGGCGTTCCACGTGATGTTGGTGCGTGTCACCTTCCAGGAAGCAGCATGCAGGGATCGCGTAATCTCGCGATAGTTCCGATCGATTCCTCTTTTGCTGATATCAAAGGCTTATGTTAGCTGATGATATTGCCGATTTGTAGATCTCTTTTCCTCGGGTTCAGGTGGGTAGTATATCACTCGCAGGACCAGCCAGACGCGTTTCGAGGGGTCTCCCTCTTCCTCAGTGGCTATATTGCGAGTGCCTCTACCCTCTTCTTTTTATACTACTCTATCACAAGTCCCATCAAATACCCGGCATGGATTAGTGGTTTTCATGAAGCATTATGTCTTATACTCAATGTATATCATTATATATCTCTATAGATAATTTTATTTGACTAACTTTAATGAAAATTATAAATATATAAACATTGATAAAATTGCAAATAAAACATTCAGAAAAAACGTCTTTGTATTCCCTTTCCTTCATTTATTCACTCAATTAATTAATACTCTTTTTACATTTTATCCTTGTTTTCAATTTGCCCCATGTTAGGTTCTTTCATTTGTTATAATCAATAATAGAATAAACGCATCAAATTCATCGTATTTGAAAAAAACGCATCATGTTTGAAAAAAACCGCATATGCGTTTTCGATGCGTTTTCTCCATTATATGTTTCCCTATAGTTTTTGTGTTGTCCCCATTAATTGAGGGCGAAAAGAATGGATATATAGTTGTTTTCTTCACATTTTTGGTTTTTTTCTGCAAAGTAGACTTTCCATGATAGATGGATGAGTTTTGGGGAGGGGGCCCAACTCCGAGGGGAGATCCTGGTGCTGCTAAACAGCCTGACTCAGGATGTCACCATCAGAGGAGGGCACCCCCCCCCAATGTCTACAGGAAGCCAAACAACTCAAAATCCGAGTTTAGTCCTCGTGGGAGGAGTGTTTCAAAATCAAAGATTCTTCTAGATTCCTGCCTCGACATCCTGGCGATATGGTCTCCCCCTCTCCAGTGCACATCCACTTTTTCAAAAGCTGCGAAGACCATACCCTCAGGATTTTTATTATGGTATTCTTTATAATGTAATGAGAGAGAATGCTTCTCATAGCCATTTCTTATATTTGTGATGTGTTCAGACAATCTTTTTTTCAGTGTACGTTTTGTTCGTCCAATGTATTGTTTTTTGCACTGACATTCTATGACATATAAAATATTAGTTGAGCTGCAAGTCAGAAATTCCTTTATTTTCCATGTAAAAGTATTAACACATGATTGTATCTGAGTGGTCTTCTTGGGAAATGATGTGATTTTACATATTGCACACTTCCCACATTTATAAAAACCACTCAAATTCAACCAACCCTGCATGGATAATTTATTCCTTTTGTTTGGGATAGTTGGTGCTACTTTTAAGGATAAATTCTGAGCTCTTGAGTATGTTATTTGAGGACCATTACTAACCAAAGGGCCTATTAATCTATCGTTTAGTAAATGGTGCCAATGTTTCCTCACAATTCCTTCTATTTTTCTATGTTGTTTATTGAAGGGTAATATCATTCTCAACTGGTCATTGCTTTCTTCTTCTCTATCCTTCTTTATTTTTTCTACAAAGAAGGTCTCTCTATGCATATTTTTAACTTTTGTGAGTGCCTTATCCAATACAGTATTTGGGTAATTTCTCTCTAAAAAACGTTTTTTCATAATTTCGGCCTCAACTTCAAAATCGGTTACATCTGTACAATTCCTTTTTATGCGTTTAAATTGGCCCTTTGGTACTTCAAGCAACCATCTTGGTAGATGGCAGCTTGAGAACAGTATATAACTGTTTCGGGAGACCTCTTTTTGATAAGTACTGCAGATTAACTGGTTGTTCCGTACTTTAATTAATAGGTCTAGGAATTCTATTCTCTCTGTGTTTATATTGGCAGAAAACGTAAGATTATATGCATTGGTATCGATATTTGCAAGAAATATATCAAGGTTTTCTCTTGTACCTTTCCAGATAAATAGAACATCATCGATAAACCTGTGCCAGAGTACCAGGTCTGCCCCCAGAATGGGCAGGATCTCCTCACATTCCCAATTTGCCATGAATAAATTTGCATAACTGGGGGCAAACCTGGTACCCATGGCGGTTCCCCTGGTCTGGAGATAGAAGTCCAGATTGTAAGCGAAATAGTTATGGGTTAGAATAAATTTTACCCCCTCCGCTATAAACTCTATTTGTTCATCAGGGAAGTCACTATGTATCTTTAATTGGTTCCTCAAGGCTTGTATTCCCTGATTATGATTTATGACTGTGTAAAGGGAACTTACATCTAAAGTCCCCAATATCCAATCTGTTTCATATTTTAACCCCTCCACTATTTTGATAACTTGAGTTGTGTCTCTAATATATGCAAAATTCTTTTTCACACTTGGCTGTAGAAGTTTGTCAATGTATTCTGACAAATTGGACGTTAGTGAACCTATGCCAGAGATGATTGGTGTACCAGGCCAGTATTGAGGGTTAAATGCACTTGGTCACAGCTTTCCCCTGATGTAGTATATGGCCAAAAAATAACCACACTATTGATGGTTAAATGCACTTGGTGTGACAGCTTCACCCTGATGTAGGATATAGCCAAAAAACAACCACACTATTGAGGGTTAAATGCACTTGGTGGCAGCTTGTGCTGGCGCACCACAAGACACAAAATGGCCGCCGATCACCCCAGAAAAAAGTGAATGAAAAACGCTCTGGGCAGCCTAAAAACAGTGAGCAATTGAATAGCAGCAGTTCAATCATCCACAGCTGCAGATCGATCAATGAATGAAGTCTTTTGGAGGAGTTAATCACTGCCTAATCTCGCCCTAACGTCGCAGCTGCAACCTCTCCCTATACTGATCAGAGCAGAGTGACGTGCGGCGCTACGTGACTCCAGCTTAAATAGAGGCTGGGTCACATGCTGCACTGGCCAATCACAGCCATGCCAATAGTAGGCATGGCTGTGACGGCCTCTTGGGGCAAGTAGTATGACGCTTGTTGATTGGCTGCTTTGCAGCCTTTTTTAAAAAGCGCCAAGAAAGCGACGAACACCGAACCCGAACCCGGACTTTTACGAAAATGTCCGGGTTCGGGTCCATGTCACGGACACCCTAAAATTCGGTACGAACCCGAACTATACAGTTCGGGTTCGCTCATCCCTACTAACAAATGATTGAGGCCTGCTATATATCGGCTTCCACAAAATAGTGATAGTAGTTTATCATTTCCCTGCGTCCACAAAATTACTGCTTGAGGGTTATATACCAGCTTCAACTAATAACTGATTGAGGCCCGCCATATATTAGCTTCCACAAAATAGTGATATAGGTTTTCTATATAACTGTGTCCACAAAATTACTGCTTTAGGGTGGTATACCTGCTTCAACTGATTGAGGCCTTCCATATTTCAGCTTCCACAAAATAATGATAGAGGTTTTTCATATACCTGCGTCCACAAAATTACTGCTTGAGGGTGATATACCAGCTTCAACTAACAACTGATTGAGGCCTGTCATATATTAGCTTCCAACAAATACTGCTCTTGTCTAGGGACTTTGGCACAGGGTCATTTTAAAAATGACAGGCAGAGGAAGAGGTAGACCATTCCGCAGGGGTGGTAGGGTTCGGGCAGGTGCACCAGGCCGGAGCCTAATTGGGAAGTTGGAGAACGTGCGTGCGATTTATGTCAAATGGCGCACCAGAGTTGGCTGAGTGGTTCACTCAGCCTTCAGCTTCTGCACCCTCCTTATCCTCTGTATCTGCATCCTCCTTACTCTCTTCTGTGTGCACCCCCAAAGACACCACCACCACCATCATAGCCCCTTTACTTAAGTCAGAGGAATTATTTTCCCATCAATTCCCAGACCTTACAATGTGCAGTCATTATTGGCATCGGAAGAGGAAGAGGAGGTAGCAACGGCCGCCAACCAGCAGTCTGATGACAGTACTCAGATCAGCCAAAAGAGGGTGGTCTCCACTGTTGCTGCCTACTCCGAGATCCGAGTTAAAGGGGCTGCCACCCTACAATCCATCAGTGTTAGTCCTGCTTGCACACAATAGGAGAAAGCGTCAGCCCCTCTGGTGGACGGGGTCATGGGAGCGCACATAGGCCAGTTCTTTTCCTATATTGTGCCAGCACACCCACCACTGATGGATTGTAGGGTGGTCTGTAACCATGGAAACAAGCAATGTATAATGTGATGGAAAAATAAATCCAGCCAGTAAAGGAAAATAAAAAACTTTTATAATGCTGTTAGTTTTTTAAGTTCATTTTATGCAACCTCAGTGCACCAGCACTGCATCTGAGCTTTTCGGACATTGCAAATCACCATTTTTGTTTACAAACTACAACATCTGGATTAGTCAGTGTGCAATTAAAGGTAGAAATGCACCCATCATTTTCTGGGGTTTGAAAAACACACATTTTTCCCCCAAAAAAACTGTATTTTCCAGATCTGCAAGTGTTAAATTCAAGTTTAATATATACAGCTTACATATCCTGTTAACAAAAAAAAGACTTTTTGGGCAATCTACAACATCTTGATTAGTCAGTTGGCAATTTAAGCTGGAAATACACCCATCATTTTCTGGGGTTTGAAAAACACACTCTTTTGACAAAAAACACTATTTTCAGTCCTTGCAGAATCAGCACGTGTGAAATTACAGGCTTATATACTGCTGTCAAATTCAGTTGTTAAACAAACACTCAGCCTTTGATGCAGATGTCATTGTGAGATACACCCTTAAAAAAACTTGGGTTACATTCAGAGATTTTAAATACCGCCATTTGGTGCACCAATATTGAATTCAGGCCTACACTTGTTCAGGTCCTGTGAGATACACCCTCTACATACAGGGGTTTGATTCAGGGATTTGAAATACAGCCATTTAAAATACATCCATTTGAAATACAGCCATTTTGGACAAAGAAATATTTACTTCAGGCCTACACTGGTTCAGGACCTGTGAGAAACTCCCTCTATATACAGGGGTTTGATTCAGGCATTCGAAATACAGCCATTTAAAATGCAGCCATTTTGGGCAAATAAATATTTACTTCAGGCCTACACTGGTTCAGACAGTGTGAGATACCCCCTCTACATACATGGGTTTGATGCAGGCATTTGAAATACAGCCATTTTGGGAAAATAAATATTTACTTCAGGCATATACTGGTTCAGACCGTGTGAGATACCCCCCTCTACATACAGGGGTTTGAATCAGGCATTTGAAATACCGCCATTTGAAATATAGCCATTTTGGCCAAAGAAATATTTAATTCAGGCCTACACTGGTTCAAGCCCTGTGAGATACCCCCTCTACATACAGGGGTTTGAATCAGGCATTTGAAGTACAGCCATTTGAAATACAGCCATTTTGGGCAAAGAAATATTTAATTCAGGCCTACACTGGTTCAGACTGTGTGAGATACACCCTCTACATACAGGGGTTTGATGCAGGCATTTCAAATACAGCCATTTGAAATACAGCCTTTTTGGGCAAATAAATATATAATTTAAGCCTACACTGGTTCAGACCGTGTGAGATACACCCTTTACATACTGTCGTTCTAGTCTACTATTAATTAAACACCCATTTAGGGCAAGATCCTAAATTTGAAAAATATGAGGAGAACTTCAAATAAGGCACGTGGCCCAGGTCGTTGTGCTGCTGGTGGAGCTCCTGTTGCCGGGAGAGGACATGGTCAATCTGTGTCAGCTACACGCACAAGTAAAACCCCTTCCTCAGGTACGAGTAGGCGACAAAACCTACAGCGGTATTTGGTCGAGCCTAATGCTGCTCTACGAATGGTGAGGCCTGAACAAGAACAGGCGATAGTAGATTGGGTTGCTGACAGTGGATCCAGTTCCTTCACATTGTCTCCCGCCCAGTCTCCTGCTGAAAGACCACAGTTGGCACCTGCAGCCCATGTCCATCAGTCTTTCACCTCACTCCCTTGCAAATTACCTAAGCAGTCTGAGCCCCAAGTCATACAGCAGTCTCTTCTGCTTTTTGATGACTCTGTTAGCAGGGTTTCCCAGGGCCATCCACCTAGCCCTGCCCCAGAAGTGGAAGAGATTGAGTGCACCGATGCCCAACCACTTATCTTTAAAGATGAGTACATGGGAGGACCATCACAGCACGTCTCGAATGATGACGAAACACAGGTGCCAACTGCTGTGGCTTTCGAAAGTGTGATGACGAAAGTGTGCAGACCAACAAGAAGTTCAGGGGTGAAGACTGGATGGAAGATGATGTGGAGGACTATGAGGTCCTCGACCCCACATGGAATCAAGGTCATGCGAGTGACCTATGTAGTTCGGAGTAAGAGGCGGTGGTCGCACAGAGCCACCAGCACAGCAGAAGAGGGAGCAGGGTGAAAAAGTGGAGAGGCCGACCTCTAGACAGTATGCCTGCTACTGCCTACGGCAGCAAGGAACCGAGCACACCAAAGCCAGCTCCAAGGAATTCCCTGGCGTGGCAGTTCTTCAGACAATGTGCTGACGACAAGACACGCTGTGCAATCAGAGCCTGAAGCGAGGCATAAACGTTCTCAACCTGAGCACAACCAGCATGACCAGACATTTGAGTGCAAAGCACGAGCTGCAGTGGAGTAGACACCTCAAAAACCAAGAAAGGTCTCTGGCTCCTCCTGCTTCCTCTTCTACTGCAGTTGCGGCCTCTTTATCCACTTCTGGAGTGACAGTGCCACCTGCCACCCCGCAAACAGAGGATCTGCCAGTAACACCAACACCTGGGTCACCAAGCATCTCCACAATGTCCCAATGAAGCGTTCAGCTCTCCATATCCAAACGCTGGATAGGAAAAGGAAGTACCCCTCTACCCACCTGCGATCCCTAGCCCTGAATGCCAGCATTTCTAAATTACTGGCCATTGAAATGCTGTCATTCCGTCTGGTGGAGACGAATAGTTTTAGAGGCCTTATGGCGGTGGCTGTCCCACAGTACATTGTGCCCAGCTGCTACTACTTTTCAAGGCGAGCCATCCCTTCCCCTTACAACCGAATAGGGGACAAAATCAGGTGTGCACTGCGCAATGCCATCTGTGGCAAGGTGCACATGACTACGGATACGTGGACCAGTAAGCACGGTCAGGGCCATTATATCTCCATAACAGCACACTGGGTAAATGCAGTGGCGGCTGGGCCTGAGGCGGATAGCAATTTGGCACATGTCCTTCCACCACCGAGGATTGCAGAGCGCTTACAGCGTTACACCTTCACCACCAACTTTAGCACAACCAGGGGTAAACAACAGCAGGCAGTTTTATAAATAATAAATACTTATCTGTTTGGGGGACAAACCCCACACCGTGCTGGAGCTGTGGACGGGCCTTGAACAACAGACTGATGAGTGGTTTGTGCCTGGTGGTGTGCGATAATGAGCAAAATCTCGTAGCAGCTCTGGGACTAGCCGGTTTGACGCACATCCCTTGCCTGGCGCATGTGCTGAATTTGGTGGTGCAGAGATTCCTTTAAAAATTTCCCCGATATTGTCAGAGCTGCTGCATAAAGTGCGGGCCGTCTGTGCACGCTTTCGGTGTTCTCACCCTGCTGCTGCTCGCCTGTCAGCGCTGTAGTGTAACTTCTGCCTTCCCATTCACCGCCTCATATGCGACGTGCCCACAAGGTGGAACTCCAAGACTGTAGGAGCAGCAGCAGTCGATATTTCAGTTTCAGCTGCAGCACGCACGGGTGAGCCGCTTGGCGGAACAGCACCACTTCACCACCAATAACTGGGCCTCCATGCGAAACCTGTGTTCCTTGTTGCGCTGCTTCGAGTACTCCAACAACATGGCCAGTGCCGATAACGCCATTCTCAGCGTTACTATCCCATTTCTATGCCTCCTTGAAAAAACGCTCCTGGCGATGATGGAAGAGGATGTGGCACAGGAGGAGGAGGAGGAAGAGGGATCATTTTGTAGGGTTTTCAGCCAGTCATTACCAAGTGGCTCCGAGGGTGGGTTCCTGCACCCACAAATGCCAGGTACACAATTGTCCAGCCAGGGCACAGTTCTGGAGGATGAGGAGGTTGAGGATGAGGAGATGGAGGAGGAAGAAACCGTGTTCACAGCAGGGTGGCAACCAAACCAGCTCATGGCCATCACTGGTGCGTGGATGGGGGGGATACAGAGGACACAGACGATACACCTCCCACAGAGGACAGCTTTTCGTTGCCTCTGGGCAGCCTGGCACACATGAGCGATTACATGCTGCAGTATCTCCGCAATGACCGATGAGTTGCCCACATTCTAACTTGTGCTGATTACTGGG
Organism: Bufo gargarizans; assembly: GCF_014858855.1. Taxonomy (NCBI): domain Eukaryota; kingdom Metazoa; phylum Chordata; class Amphibia; order Anura; family Bufonidae; genus Bufo; species Bufo gargarizans. Next base: position 82,296,799 of record NC_058080.1, on the reverse strand, counting down.
TGGCCACGCTGCTGGATCCCCGCTACAAGGACAACCTACTGTCCTTAATTCCCTCACTGGAGCGTGATTGTAAGATGCGCGAGTACAAGCGCACGCTGGTAGATGCGCTGCTGGTGGCATTCCCATCTGACAGCGGGGGCACAGTGGAAGCACAACGCGAAGGCAGAGAACGAGGTTGCCAACGCAGCTGGAGCACCGCCAGCACCTCAGAAGGCAGGGTTAGCATGGCCGAAATGTCGAAAAGCTTTGTCAGCATGCCACAACAACCAGCACCACCAGCTGATATGGAACGTCTTAGCAGGAGGCAGCATTTCACTTACATGGTGGAGCAGTATGTGTGTACACGCCTACACATACTGAATGACGGGTTTGCCCCCTTTAACTTCTGGGTCTCCAAATTGGGCACATGGCCTGACCTTGCCCTTTACCCCTTGGAGGTGATGGCCTGCCCTGCAGCCAGTGTATTGTCTGAACATGTGTTTGGCATGACTGGAAGGGGCTAACACAGATTATATTTCCCAATGTTTTGGGGTGTACCTAATTTTAAAAATAACATTTAAAACCAAAAAGCAGTGTAGACTACCTCCTCCTCCTCCACCGCCGCTTCCACCTACACCGCCACATCCACCGCCTCCTCAATCTCCTACTCCATATGGACCTGGTCTTCCTAGATCAAGATTATAATTTTTTATTTTTACTTTTTTTATGTTATTTAAAGTCATTTCCTTATCTACATTTGTTTGAAGAGCACATGCCATGCTCTTAACCACATTTTGCTGGAATTTGCAGCCCTCTAGCCCTTTCCATGACATTTTTACAGCCATTTTAGTGCTCAAAAGTTCGGGTCCCCATTGACTTCAATGGGGTTCGCGTTCGGGGTCAAGTTCGGGTCCCGAACTCAAACTTTTTTCCGAAGTTCAGCCGAACCCGTGGAACCCGAACATCCAGGTGTCCGCTCAACTCTAGTATGTAGCAGTCTGTACCTGAAAGTATCTGGTATGCTTCCTTCAAATTGTCAGATTTGTTTTGAATGACTATTCCACCTCCTGCACTACATATTATTAAATTATCATTGTACTGTAATTGTTTGATTGACAGTTTTAATTTGTGTGTGAGATTGTGTTTGAAATGGGAATGTTGGTTTATATCTTGAAATTCGGCAGATACCAATGTGAAAAATGTGTCAAGGAAATTTTCTTTATTTTGCACTGAATAATATTGAGATGGGGGTTTTAGTCCTAAATGGATAGCTGTCACATCTTGCGCAGAAAGAGTTGCCTCCTTACAGTGAGTATTATCTAGGGTTTGGTAATTTTATTTAACATTGTGAATTTTTTTTTTTTGTGAGAGTTTTCTGTTGATGAATTAAGTGGTCAAATTTATTGATTTTAGATGACGGACAGAATGATAGACCTTTGGATAGTAAGGAGATCTCGTCCTTCGTTAAAATATGAGAGTATAAATTGAATATTGTTATCTTCTGTCTGGAATTTTCTAGCAAACGGTTGGATGTCACATTTTTCTTTTGACGTTTCCCTCCCCCTGGTGCCTCTTCTACACTTTTTCTTTTTAGTTGTTTCTTTCCCAGTGGATGGAAATAATTGGTTTTTGTTGGGGATTTTCATGGCTTGGTATGTTGTGACTGGAGTGATGATGGAAGGAAGGGATAAAAAAGACAGTCCAGATGCAGATTAATTAGTAAGTAACTTACTACTTACTTAGTAGCTGGCTGGGACTTCTTCGTGCATTAATGTCTATTGGAGATTGTATTGGAGATATCGCATGAATAGAAATGAGTAAATCTACTTCAATATCCAAAGATGTGGAGAGGACCGGCGAAGTATGGGTGTATTGGATAGTAGGATATTGGTATGAAAAATGTGTAGGTGGAAGGTTGGTGGAAGGCGGGCAGAAGTCTCTCCATGGGGGATTTGGTGAGCCAAGTAAGTGGAGTATGAAAACTGTTCCCAGGGGTCTGTGTGGAGACCAGCTTGAAGGAGGTTTTGAGAGATAAGACTCCTGGGTTAGGTATGGATGCATGTGTAATAGATTCTGTAATATGATTCTGTTTCCTGGAGTGTGATGCAGGGGCGTTGCTAGGTTAAAACATTCGGGTCCTGAGCCCCTGATGTTTTGTCCCAGGCCCCGAATGTACTGCCTTCCAGATAGATACAACTGTATTGCCATCCTCAGGGCGGCAATACAATTTAATCTAATGCCATGCAAGACCTGAAGGACCTGTGATGACATCACAGTCCATGTGATTAGTTCTTAATGCAGTAGCTGAAAAGGACCTGCGATGATGTCACCATCATGTGACCAGTGCAGGAGAGGCTGGCACAGCAGTGAAGAGAATTCCTGGGAAGAAGCTGTAGTGAGGTCTGCTACATGAGGAGAGCTAAGTGAAGGAAGAGGCAGAGCAATGCTGGGAGTTGTAGTTATTTAACTGGGACTGTATGTTAGGGCTGAAGGGAGGGAAGTTATTTACATGGGACAGTGGGGTGGAGTGATGTTATTTACATGGGGCTGAAAGTTGAGGGGGTGATGTTATTTACATGGGGATGCATGTTGGAGGTGGCTGGGGCATGGTGATGTTATTTACATGGGACAATATGTTGAAGGCGGCTGTGGAAGGGAGTAATATTATTTACATGGGACTGAATGTTGAGGGGTAATGTTATTTACATGGGACTGCATGTTGGAGGTGGCTGGGGAGGGGCTGATTTTATTTAAATGGGACTGTATGTTGAAGGTGTCTGGCGGACTGATTTTATTTACATGGTACAGAATATTAAGGGGGTGATGGGACTGTATGCTGATGGTGCTGGGGAGGGAGTGATGTTCTTTACATGGGACTATATGTTGAAGGTGGCTGGAGAGGGGTTGATGTTCTTTACATAGGACTGTATGTTAAAGGCGGCCAGGGAGGAGGTTATGTTACTTATGTGGGACTGTATATTGGAGGGGCAGGAGAGATGATGTGATATTATTTACATGGGACTGTATTTTGGAGGGGGCTGTAGATAGAGAGGGATGTTATTTACATGGGATTGTATATTGGAGGAGGCAGGAGAGATGGTGTGATGGTATTTACATGGGACTCTATGGTGGAGGGAGGGAAATAATTAAATTTACATGTGACTGTATGGTGGAGGGGCTGAGGAATTATAATTTCTGAGGACACTAAACTGAAGAATATAAATACTGAAGGCACTTTAGGGTGAGCATTATAACAGTAGGGGACAATATAAATACTGGGGGAACTGGGGGGGGGGGGCATTTTTAAACCAGGTGACATTAGGCGTTCCTATTACTACTGGGTGCTCTATAGGAGGGACTTATAGATCCGCATTATTTCTATTAAGAGCACTATGGGGGCCTTATTACTACTGAGGGGTCTGCAGAGAGCTTTATTACCACTGGGGGAACAATTGGGGGCCTAATTTCTACTGGAGGCTCTGTTAGGGCATTATTAATACTGGAGGGCTCTTGGTTAAGAAGGAAAATGGTAGAGTTGGAGGATAGGTCTCGTAGATATAATTTGCGATTAGTAGGCTTCCCGGAAGGGGTAGAACAGGATAATCCGCCAAATTTTGTTCAGAAGTGGTTGGTAGAAAGTTTGGGTTCAGACTATGATGCATCCTCCTTTTGTGTGGAAAGGGCCCACAGAATCCCATTTAAAAATACCCCCTCCAGGTGCCCCCCCTAGGGCAATCTTAGCAAAATTTGTATGTTCAAAGGACCGTGATTGGGTCCTTAGACGAAAAAGAGAAAAATCTGAAATATATTTTGATAGTAATTTGATTTCAATATTTCCTGACTTTTCACGAGAGACCCAAAACAAAAGAAGATCTTTTTCCGAAGTTAAAAAAAGATTGATTTCAGCTAAGATTAAGTATTCAATGTTATACCCTGCTAAATTAAGAGTGGTACACAATGATTCTGTTAATTTTTTCATTACACAGGCGGAGGTGGGGCAATGGCTGGATTCCAGGGGTTTATGAAATAGTATGAAGAGGTAGAGAGGAGGGAGGTTAATGAGGGGAGGTGGCGGGGGGGAGGTTTGGTGGAAGGTGAGAGGTTGATGGGTATTGTAAAATGCCCTGTCAACCATGCAGGGGGATTTTTGGGGGAGGGTTTGTTTTTTGGGGAGGGATTGGCTGCTGCTCTCTGCTACGTGGTTGTGCGTGCCTCTCCGCTGAGATTGGCGATACCACTACTCATAGGACATGCCGTGTAATATCTTATGTTGGAATGTGAGAGGGTTGGGAGACAGAGTGAAGAGGACGGTGGTTTTTGACCTGGTGGTCCGGCATCTGCCCGCGATTGTGGCACTATTAGAGACCCATGTAACAGCTGACAGGATCTACACACTGAAAAGGAGATGGGCCTCTCTGGAGTACCACGCCTGTTACTCTTCTTATGCAAGAGGAGTTAGTGTCTATATTCATCGAGGGGTGGAGTTCCAACCGCTAGACAGTTCCATTGATAATGAAGGGCGATATGTATTTCTTCATGGATTTTGGAAAAGGCAGGAGGTGATCTTGGCGTTTATTTACATCCCCCCTCCATTTAAAGCAACAGTTCTCTCCCATCTAGCTCGTTATATATCTACCAAAAATCAATGTTCCGTATTGGTGGCGGGAGATTTTAATGCAGTTCCGGACCCTGAGTTGGACCGATTCTCTTCACTCTCTGGGCACGGTCGCAGTGGGTCCCCTTTAACTGCTGTGTGCCAGGAGTTGGCGCTGATTGATATCTGGCGCCACCTCTATGGCAATAAAAAAATCTTTTCATGTTTTAGCCAGTCATACGGGTCTATGTCCCGTATTGATTTGGTTCTTGCAAGTTGGGATCTGTGCGGTCGAGTCCGGAGGATGAGGTATGAACCTCATGGAATTTCGGATCATTCCCCGGTTCTGATTGGGTTTGTGGAGGCCCCATCTGTAGGAAGAACTTTTAAATTAAATTCGCACTGGCTAGAGGTTATTGGGGAGCAATCCCGAATAGACCAGGATATTCAGGAATTTTGGGGCTTCAACGTAGGTTCGACTCACATTCATTATGTGTGGGATGCGTTGAAGGCCCATATTAGGGGTCTCTACTTCAACAAAATTCATAGATTCAGAAAGGAATCACGACGAAGGGAAAATCAACTGACAGATACAGTAAGGAGTTTGCGGGCCGCACTGATTGACAGTCATAATGAGCAATCCATCACTCAATTAAAGGAGGCTAACTCTCAGCTTAAGACATTGTTATATAAAAAAGCACATCACAAGCTGCTATTTCAGGGTCAGAATCGTTTTTGCAAGTCTGGTAAAACGGGTAGGTTCTTGGCTCGTTTGGTGGCCAACCAGAGAGTGGATACCAATATAAAAGAAATCAGGAACTCACAGGGAATTGGAGTAAGATCTGCAGAAGAGATTAGAGAGGAATTTGTGAAATATTATTCTGCCCTCTATGAATCTGAGTCTATGTCCAGTCGTACTGACATGGATCAATACCTTCAGCAACTGGCGCTTCCCCAACTAAATATCCAGGATAGAGAAATATTGGACTCCCCCATTCGTTTGGAGGAACTCCAAGCGATTCTTCCGTCTTTAAAGTATAACTCATCTCCTGGCCTAGATGGATTGCCTTTCGAAATCTATAGGTACCACGCTAAGTCCCTTCTCCCAATCCTTCTTTGGGTCTTTAATGAGTCCTGTGTACTCGGCTCTCTACCACCATCATTTAGAGAGGCAGTGATGGTTTTGATCTTGAAGAAGGATAAGGACCCATGCGATGTGGGGTCATATAGACCTATATCGCTTTTGAATACGGACTACAAGATTTTTGCCAAAATTTTGGCTTGTCGACTGAAAAGGGTTATAGCTGAGCTGGTCCACCCTGACCAGACGGGCTTTATCCCAGGTCGCCATATACAGTCGAGTATATATAGGGTCTATTTGAATCTGTCTGTTGGGGGTAGTGTGGACCACTCCATCCTGTCATTAGACGCCGCAAAGGCGTTTGACAGGATGGAGTGGTCTTTTTTGTGGGCTACAATGTCTCACTTTGGCCTTGGGAACCTTTTTTTGGAAATGACTCAAATGCTATATAAACAGCCGGTTGCATATATAAATATCAATGGTAATACTACTTCTCCTGTCATGATGCGGAGAGGGATGAGACAGGGTTGCCCCCTGTCTCCTCTCCTCTTCGCGCTCTTTATAGAACCGTTGGCTTGTCAGATCCGACTGGAGAGGGGTATAGATGGCTTCGGGGTAGCGGGAGTGAGCAACAAAATAAGCCTATATGCAGACGACGTGATCCTGTTTTTAGATCAGGGTTGGAAAATCCTTCCGTTTGTCATTGAGGTAATAGAATACTATGGTAAATTATCAGGCTATATGATTAACTGGGCAAAGTCATCGCTCCTCCCGCTGAACCGGAAAGCTCTAGATGTGGGTAGCCGAGTTCGGGTTTTAGAGCCGAATGATACATTAGATTACTTGGGGGTTAAGATTGGGGTGCCTATAAGCAGGTATTACGAGCTCAATCTGGCCCCTGTTTTGGATAAAGTTAGGACCAAAATTGGCGCTTGGCGGAAATTGATACTGGCACAGATAGATCGAATTGCACTGATCAAGATGGTTATTTTGCCTATGGTTTTGTTCCCGATGTGTGCTTCTCCTATTTGGATAGAGGATATCTTCTTTTATAGATTGGAGACCTTGATTAATGACCTAATTTGGGGCAGGAAGAGGGTGCGTATAAAGCAGAGATATCTATGGCTGTCGGAGGCAGATGGTGGGCTGTCACTTCCCTTTTTTCAAGGTTATTACTTTTGTGCACAGATTCAGCGGTGTTGTAATTGGAAAGAGAGCTTACTTTCACGGTATCTGAGTAAAGTTTGCGACAAATTAATAGATAATTCTTTTTCATGGTTGGAAACTGGGTCCATGGGAATGAGAAAGGCCTTGTTGATCCCTTTTTCAATACAGAGGGTGTGGAATAAGCTGAAGGAACTTCTTAAAGTCACCGGACCGTTTGTTTTCACCCCTCTGTGGGGGAATGGGGACCTGGAGGAATTTTTCAAAATTACAGAGTTTGGGTATTGGACACGTAAAGGCATCAATAGGGTGTCTCACTTATTCCACTTAGGACGATTTAAATCACTCTTGGAATTTGGCTTAACTGACATTTCACCATTAGATTTATTTATGTATGCACGTTTGAAACACGTATTTGAAGCCTCTAGGAATAGGGGCCGTATTTTTCCACAAGAGAATACAGGTCCTTCTAAAAAAATTAGCATATTGTGATAAAGTTCATTATTTTCATGTAATGTACTGATAAACATTAGACTTTCATATATTTCAGATTCATTACACACCAACTGAAGTAGTTCAAGCCTTTTATTGTTTTAATATTGATGATTTTGGCATACAGCTCATGAAAACCCAAATTTCCTATCTAAAAAAATTAGCATATTTCATCCGACCAATAAAAGAAAAGTGTTTTTAATACAAAAAAAGTCAACCTTCAAATAATTATGTTCAGTTATGCACTCAATACTTGGTCGGGAATCCTTTTGCAGAAATGACTGCTTCAATGCGGCGTGGCATGGAGGCAATCAGCCTGTGGCACTGCTGAGGTGTTATGGAGGCCCAGGATGCTTCGATAGCGGCCTTAAGCTCATCCAGAGTGTTGGGTCTTGCGTCTCTCAACTTTCTCTTCCCAATATCCCACAGATTCTCTATGGGGTTCAGGTCAGGAGAGTTGGCAGGCCAATTGAGCACAGTAATACCATGGTCAGTAAACCATTTACCAGTGGTTTTGGCACTGTGAGCAGGTGCCAGGTCGTGCTGAAAAATGAAATCTTCATCTCCATAAAGCTTTTCAGCAGATGGAAGCATGAAGTGCTCCAAAATCTCCTGATAGCTAGCTGCATTGACCCTGCCCTTGATAAAACACAGTGGACCAACACCAGCAGCTGACATGGCACCCCAGACCATCACTGACTGTGGGTACTTGACACTGGACTTCAGGCATTTTGGCATTTCCCTCTCCCCAGTCTTCCTCCAGACTCTGGCACCTTGATTTCCGAATGACATGCAAAATTTGCTTTCATCCGAAAAAGTACTTTGGACCACTGAGCAACAGTCCAGTGCTGCTTCTCTGTAGCCCAGGTCAGGCGCTTCTGCCGCTGTTTCTGGTTCAAAAGTGGCTTGACCTGGGGAATGCGGCACCTGTAGCCCATTTCCTGCACACGCCTGTACACGGTGGCTCTGGATGTTTCTACTCCAGACTCAGTCCACTGCTTCCGCAGGTCCCCCAAGGTCTGGAATCGGTCCTTCTCCACAATCTTCCTCAGGGTCCGGTCACCTCTTCTCGTTGTGCAGCGTTTTCTGCCACACTTTTTCCTTCCCACAGACTTCCCACTGAGGTGCCTTGATACAGCACTCTGGGAACAGCCTATTCGTTCAGAAATTTCTTTCTGTGTCTTACCCTCTTGCTTGAGGGTGTCAATGATGGCCTTCTGGACAGCAGTCAGGTCGGCAGTCTTACCCATGATTGCGGTTTTGAGTAATGAACCAGGCTGGGAGTTTTTAAAAGCCTCAGGAATCTTTTGCAGGTGTTTAGAGTTAATTAGTTGATTCAGATGATTAGGTTAATAGCTCGTTTAGAGAACCTTTTCATGATATGCTAATTTTTTAGATAGGAATTTGGGTTTTCATGAGCTGTATGCCAAAATCATCAATATTAAAACAATAAAAGGCTTGAACTACTTCAGTTGGTGTGTAATGAATCTAAAATATATGAAAGTCTAATGTTTATCAGTACATTACAGAAAATAATGAACTTTATCACAATATGCTAATTTTTTTTAGAAGGACCTGTATATTCTTTGACTATTGTGACGCTCAGAAGGACCAGAAGGTGAAACTATCTCGATTATATGCTAAACTCCGAATGGCACTGGCTACTGTAACACCCTTTAAAGGCCCAGGTAAATGGGAGCAAGAGCTAAATTGCTCTCCTTTACAGTGGCCTAATATCTATAGGAATGTGAGAAGGGCGACAGTATCCAGTGCTCACAGATTGATTCAATTTAAGATCCTTCATAGATTATATTATACACCCAAAACTCAAGGAAAGTTCCCCCAAAATAGGGATCGGGACTGTTGTTGTCCTAAATGTGGAGAGGTGAATGCTGACTATGTCCATTTACTTTGGAGTTGCACCAAAATAAGAAAATATTGGGAAGAGGTCTTTTCTGCCCTACAAAAGGAATCTATGATGAACTATAACCCGGGGATCTTGATAGTGATTTTTGGAGACTATAGTTCAGAAACGGAAGTCCCCCCTCAGGTTAGACGGGTCTGGATGAGAGGATTGATGGTAGCGAAAGCTATAGTGGTCAGATACTGGGGCTCTGCCTCCCAGCCTTCGTCAAGGGAGTGGGATTCATACCTTCAACAAATTAAAATATTCGAGGATAGCGAAAGGAATCGGAGAGTTGCACGCAGAGCGACGTAGAAATAACTAACGTATTTGTTGTATGTTGCATTTGATTGAACTGAGGGGAACAGCAGCCAATGGGGGGGGGGGGGAGAGATGTTTATGAATTTTATATTGTATACATAGATGCGATGGATGTGATATATACTGTTACACTCTATGCATAATGTGATTGATATTGGTCTATGTACTAATTCTATGTTTCTATAAAACAAAGATAAAGACAATATTAAATTAAAAAAATAAATAAATAAATAAATAAATACTGGAGGGCTCTTCTACTATTGGACACACTCTTAGGGAGCACTATCACTGTTGGGGGCACTGTAGGGGGCAGTCTTACTAATGAGGGTATTCTAGAAGGGAATCACTATTGGTGGGACTATGAGGAGCACTATTACTATGGGGAAGATTATATTTATGGCACAAATTTTTCTTCTGGATATCTATTTACGGGTACAGAAAAGTGAGGAAGCTAAGATGTCTGTGTGTCACACTCTGCAGAGACGAGGCGGCTGAGAGAAGTTTTACGGACCAGATGGTGAAGATGATGACAGAGAAGATCTACATCAGAGGAGGCACTGGATGTGAGAGGTACGCGTTGCTGTATGGTTGTATAGCAAGTACAGTAAAATGTCTTTAGTGCTAGTGTTTGCGGGTGCAGGGGGGAAGTTGGTCGACTTAGAGAATTGGGCCATATGCATTGGGGTTTGGGCCCCAGATGTTTTTAGACCCTAGCAATGCCCCTGGTGTGATGTATATTTTCCAGTACCAGCATTTATATATGTTTTTCTATGGTTGGCTTGGGTGGCATGAGAAGGGATAGGGTATGAGGTATTGTGATTGTGGGTGTCAGTAGGTGGATTTCTCTTGAATGTGGATTTCTGTCTAGTTGCATATATTATTAGAGCTTCCTCACACTTATTAAGTTGCTATTTTATCATTGTATTTTATTATAATATGATATGTTTAATTTTAGCATCAATCTATCAAATGGGCCGTTTTCCTTTCCTACATGGACACACCCCCCTTTAATTTTGGTGCCTTCTGCACAAGGGTATATATATCTACAATCCATATATTGTTTTGTATGCAATCCTGACCTGATGAAGAGGACCTGCTTATCCCTGAAACGCGTTGTTTTTTATTTGCATTTTATTTTATTTAACTAAAAAATAAAAGAAGATCCTTTCCTATGCCGGTTGTTTATGGTTTCTTGCGCCAGAAAAGGTGAACAAATCTAAAGCTAATGTAAAATACTGACCATGTGGTAGAGGATGGATTAGAAGAATGGAAAAATTGACAGTGATGTTAATACGGTCAAACAGGGACACTAGTGTCCCCGGAACAGACTTGTCAGGGGGACAAAAGCATGACAAGATTTATCAGCTTCCCCTCCAGGATGTGAATCAGTGGAATGACATCATTCATCCCATAGTCCTGGTGACTGACAAAAAAAGTGGCCTCCTCAAAGGGCCTGAGCAGACGGCAGGCGTCACGCAGGAGATGCCACTGTCTAAAGTCAAGGTTACACAGGAAAATAGTCCTTTCCATCTGCATCATCAAGAAATCGGTAACTGGTTTCCTCTGCTCATACAGTCGGTCCAACATACGGAGCGTGGAGTTTCAACGTGTGCAAACCTCACATATGAGGCGATGTAGGGGAACAACATTTTGCCTTTGCAGTTCAAGGAAGGTGTGTTTTGCATGGTAAGAGTGAAAATGTGCATGCACAATTTCCTTTACATTTTCAAGACATCTTGGAGTTGGGTGGAAGACGTCAGGGACAGGGGGACAACCAGATTAAAGACATGCTACATGCAAGGCACATTGGTCAGACATCCCTGATGCACCGCAGACATAATGTTCTTCCCTTTATCAGTGACCATAATTCCTCTTTCCAATTGGCATGGAGACAGCCAGTATTCAATTTCTTGGTTGGTGACGCGCAGCAGTTCCTCCCAGGTGTATAGGTGGTATGCTAGAGGACCAATATGAACTGTGCCTACAGTGGAAGCTGAGGGCAAGGCTGAGAATGAGTAGGCAGAGTAGTTGCAGAAATCCCACAATTACAATGTGGAAGTGCATTGCGATTACCTGGCTAAGTTGTTGGTGTGCCTGGGTCAGAACCACATTCACCCAGAGGGCTATAAAGGACATACTGTATATTGTCCTTGACCATAGTTACAGTTCCACACATCAGCGTTGGCATGAACTGTACCAGACACTGACAGGCTCAAGGACTGGCTCTCCTTCTGCTCAACATACATGTGCAGGGGTGGTAAAGCTTTCTTAGAGATGTAATAACAGCTTGGGACTTTCCACCTTGGGTGGGCAGAAGCCATCAAGTCGCTGAAATCCACAACATGGAAAGGGAGGGACTGTAGTATAAGCTACTTGTCCACGTGCACATTCTTGGCCAGCTTCTGCACCGTTAGATGAATGCATGCATACTGTTGTCTCTTTGCTCTATTGATGGAGAAACACGTGATGAGGAGAAGGAGGAGCACCAGGAGTTGTAGACGAAGGGAAGAAACAACAGTTTTCTTCTGCTATGGTTGAGGAGCTCTGACTGCTGGAGAAGGCATGCAGGCCGCTGGGAGATGCAGCGGTTGCTGCGTCAGACTGAACCCCTACATTAGCATCACAGTTTTCCCAGGCCACTTTATGGAGATGTTCCATGTGTTGATGCAGGGTTCTGGTGCTTAATCTGCCCACATAACCTGCATGTCGCCACTCTAACCCCACTCTGCTGATGGCATTTTACCCTCAACACTCTGTACTAACTGCCTGCCACTGCCTTGTTTAACCCATTCACCGCTAGTTGTTTCCTGACAGGTAGGCCCCTGACTAGTAGATGGCCTACTAAGAGTGTTTTTAGCTCCAGGTCTCCCACTGCTGCTAACCCGCTAGCTCATCTACACGCTACCACCCTGCTGTTGTCTCACGGGCTTGCTGCTACCCTGATGAATATTTAATGTAATTAGATTTGTATAAGAGATGCATAGAAGTGGTAATATTAATACCAAGATATAGAATTTTGGAATCTTGCTAATCTAAGGTGTATTTTCTTTTCATGAGTTTTAAAAGAAGCGCCGATGTGTGCAGTTCCTTTAGCCTGAAGACTCCACTATCATATGGAATCATCATCAGGATCCAATAAACGCCACACATGCGGTGAACCATAACCACTACACTTCCATTTTAGTTCCCTGATGAGACCACACACTACAGGGTGGTTGAAACGTGTCAGGACACTTTTTTGTATGGGCTTATAACCAAGATACCCTTACCCCTTGGATGGGAAACATGATTCAATCAGGGATTACTATTTTACTATGTTACTATGCAGGGGCGTACGGTACATAGAAATCATTGGGCCTCATAGCAAGAATATGAATTGGGCCCCCTAACTCCGCCCACTACCCACCCTGGCCCATCCCGTCACCTGCCCTGGCTCCTCCCCTGCCACCCCTCTCCCCTTTTATTCCTACTGACTCAGAGAATGAAGGGCACAGGTCAGTTTTGCCGCAAAGGAACAAAAGGAATTATTTATTTTTTTTCACCACAAAGCGCATTGTTTTGTAAGTAGCAGGTGCAATGACGGGGAGCTGCGATAGCGCCACCCCCGTCATTGTACCCCTCAGATGCCACATTCATACATGATCATGGCATCTGAGTGTACAAACAGTGTGAAATTAACATAAAAAAACCATTACATCAAACTTACCACGTCCATTTGCACGCTACGGGCGGGCCGGCCACCGCCACCGCTTAAAGATCTCTGCAGAAATCCTGTGAGGTGCGAGATTACATCATCACGCCAGCCCACTTTTACAAACAGACTGCACAGCATGTAAAATAATGAAGCAGTATAATGCAACTAACTGGTATATTAGCTCAGCAGTATAAGGCTACTTTTACACTGGCGGTTCACGGATCCGTTTGAAACACATTTGAAACGGATCTGTCAATAAAATGTCTAAACTGAGAAATTTAAAGATGGTCCGGTTTTAGCTTTGATCGTGGACCACACCTTTAGGACTCTTGTACACGACTACATGCACTTAAAGATGTATAGTGTTTGTTAGCGGGCATATGTCCCTGATCGTCATTAATCGTGCGTACGGGAGTACAGAGCATCATGATGCTGACCATGTTGTGCCGCACACTGGGCTATTGTCCCACACTCATATGATCTATTAGTGGAAGACAATATCCCCGCGGGCAGCTCAACTTGCACAGAATCATTGTACACTATGATGCTGTGTACTGTTGTGCGCACGATCAATGCTACTACGGGACATATAGCCCGCTCATGGACCGTATGTCTCTGTGGGCATACAGTTGTGTGCAAGAGGCCTTAAAGGGGTTTTCTCATCTCAGACAATGTGGGCATACCACTAGGTACCCTCACATATATTGAGAACGGAGCCAAGAAAGTGGATGAGGGCGCACATACCCAACGCCCTCCATTCATTTCTATAGGAGAGGCGGCGATTAGCGCTTGGTGAAGGACATACCACAGGAAATTTGTGGTCTTCCAGCAACAGTGCTCCCCGCTCCGTTCTCGATATAGGTGCGGGTCCTACCATTGGAACCCACACCTATCAGACAATGGGGGCATATTCAAGTGAAATCCCCCCATCGTCTATGTGAATACCCCTTTAACAACTGTATGTCCCTTGTGTGTCCCTTGTGGTAATCACACTAGTTATATTAGAGCGTCATCGGGAAATTGTTAAACTGTAAAATTACAACTTATTAATGAAATCCTGATGATGCTGATGGACCGTGACTCCCACAAGGGCTTATATGAAAGGGCACAAGATTGAACAACGAACAAGCATTTGTTTGTTCATTGTGCCAATCATAGGGTCTACGATCAATAATGAGCCAAAAGATAGCTGATTATTGATCATCATGTTCATGGTTCTTCCAACATTGGCACTAATGCTGTTTTGAAATAAAAACTACCAAGGGTGTTACAAGAAAAGCACAGTAGTGAGACTAGGGTAGTTTTAATTTCAACGCAGTTGTAGTGGCCAAGGTAACCCTGTACAGGACAATAAAGACACAGACACAGTGAAGTAAACTACAATTTTATTTATATTTTTTAAACAAAAAAATAAAATAAATATAAACATATTATTTTTTTTTACAATTGTTGAAACTGGCGAGGGAAGGTGGACTGTTGTGGGGATAATGGTCTGGGGCTGGCAATGGTAGCCCCCCTGTCCTGTCAATCTACTGAGATTAAACTAGGGACCACAGGAAAGGATGGAGGGCGTAATTGTGGGCTGTGGATAAAGGAAGGGTCTGAGGAGGAGGGGACCCGAGAATGTGTAGAGGTGGAGGGAGTTTGAAAAGAAGTAGAAGGAAAATACTGGTCAGGAGAAGAATAAGAGACAGAAGGCAACACATGCTCGGGGGGGGGGGTAAGGGAAAGGTTGGCGGTACTGTCTACTGGTGTAGGATGGGGGGTAGGTGTGTGATGGGGGTGGGGATAGGGGGTTGGGGGCGTTGCATGATTTCCCATGACCCGTTATCTAGCATGATCTTAAACTCGTGCAACTGCTTGGGCGTCATTGAGTCCATCAAACTGATTATGCTTAGCCCATAATGGTAGTTTGGGCTGCGTTGAATCGCCCACTCCGCCCCCTCCCAGCGGCAAATCAAGTCAGCACTAAACTCCTTTGATGTAAGGCAAAACCTTCTAGAGCGTCGGAAACTACCTCTACAAGGTTCGCATAATCAGTTCGATTTGGCCTACCGGATCTCTGCTAGGGCTCTCAAATTTTGGCGAAAACAAAAGAGCCTCTGTTGAGCGAAGGGATCCGGTAGGAGACCCAGTTTGTCTTGAGCCAATACATGAGGGACAGGAGGGCTGGCGCTGGCGATCTGTTCCGGTTCCACCTCAGGAGGTTTTTCTGGCTCCCGAGTGCTGCAGGCACTTCTGTAGGAAACAAAAAAAAATGGAAAGTAAAGAATTGTCCTTTAAATAAAACATCCATGTTCTATGCTATGTCTGCCTTATACCATAGGGGGCTGGCCAAAACAGGGGGGCCAAACGGTCCGCCGTCTCAGACAGCCCCTTACACCCAGATGGAGATAACTGTTGTTCCTCTGACTGTAGGGAGCTGGCCAAAACAGGGGAGCTAAACACGTGTCTCAGACAGCCCCTTACACTCAGACGGAGAGAACAGTTGTCCCTCTGACTGTAGGGGGCTAGCCAAAACAGGAGAGCCAAACGCTCCGCTGTCTCAGACAGCCCCTTACACTCAGACAGAAATAACTGTCGTCCCTCTGACTGTAGGGGGCTGGCCAAAACAGGGGAGCCAAACGCTCCGCTGTCCCAGACAGCCCCTTACACTCAGATCAGGAGGACAGTTGTCCCTCTGACTGTATGGGGCTGGCCAAAATAGCGGAGCCAAACGTTCCGCTGTCTCAGACAGCCCCTTACACTCAGATGGCGAGAACTGTTGTCCCTCTGACTGTAGGGGGCTGGCCAAAACAGGGGAGCCAAATGCTCCGCTGTCTCAGACAGCCCCTTACACTCAGACGGAGATAACTGTTGTCCCTCTGACTGTAGGGGGCTGGACAAAACAGGGGAGCCAAACACGTGTCTCAGACAGCCCCTTATACTCAGACAGAGAGAACAGTTGTCCCTCTAACTGTAGGGGGCTAGCCAAAACAGGAGAGCCAAACGCTCCGCTGTCTCAGACAGCCCCTTACACTCAGACAGAGATAACTGTTGTCCCTCTGATTGTAGAGGGCTGGCAAAAACAGCGGAGCCAAATGCTCCGTTGTCTCAGACAGCCCTATACACTCAGACGGTGAGAACTGTTTTCCCTCTGACTGTAGGGGGCTGGCCAAAACAGCGGGGCCAAACGCTCCACTATCTCAGACAGCCTCTTACACTCAGATGGACATAACTGTTGCCCGTTGACTGTAGGGGGCTGGCCAAAACAGCTGAGCCAAACATTCCGCTGTCTCAGACAGCCCCTTTAAAAAAAAAAATTTTTTTTACAGTTGTTAAAAATATTTACCTTCTTGGTGCCATTGCCTTTCGTAGGAACCCCAGGGCCGCGGTATGGACGTATGTGGTCCCTGAGGTAGCTCCGGTGCCACTGAACCTCCTTGTTAAATCCCTCCTGAAGCAGTCCCGGATAGATCGCCAACGAGTGGTAACCAGTTTGACTATAGAAAAAAAACATAAAAATTAAAAAATAAAATTTAGCATGATGTAAGGAAAAGAACAATATTAACGTACTAAAATACATATTTTTGTACTTACCATATTTCTCCTGAGCCGCCACATTTAGATCCCCCCATGTGTCAAAAATTTCTGCACAGATGTCCCTCCAGAGCAACTGGGTCACATGATGATCAGCGTGGTGGCGGTCAGAGTGGTCCCATAATCATGGACGCGCCTCCACCAGTTGGTTGAGGAGCAGGTTATCTATGGTAGGAACCCTGTACTGCTTAATCTTCCCTGGTGGAGCCTCTGGAACCCTGAAAAAAAGAAAATACAAAATTAAATGTAAATCCTAATACAAAATGCTAATAAAAACGTAATCCAGACTTACACGTCTACGACCGCCCCACTCATTCCCGCGGACTCTGGAGGCAACTGGGGGATCCTCGCTGGCGGCTCTAGGTGCAGATTGCTGAAACAAGAACAAAAAATGTTTTAAACAGAATGTATTTAAATAAAATAAAAAATTATATTTTTATATATATATATATATATATATATATATATATATTTACAGTACAGACCAAAAGTTTGGACACACCTTCTCATTCAAAGCGTTTTCTTTATTTTCATGACTATGAAAATTGTAGATTCACACCGAAGGCATCAAAACTATGAATTAACACATGTGGAATTGTATGCATAACAAAAAAGTGTGAAACAACTGAAAATATGTCATATTCTAGGTTCTTAAAAGTAGCCACCTTTTGCTTTGATTACTGCTTTGCACACTCTTGGCATTCTCTTGATGAGCTTCAAGAGGTAGTCACCTGAAATGGTTTTCACTTCACAGGTGTGCCCTGTCAGGTTTAATTAGTGGGATTTATTGCCTTATAAATAGGGTTGGGACCATCAGTTGCGCTGTGGAGAAGTCAGGTGGATACACAGCTGATAGTCCTACTGAATAGACTGTTAGAATTTGTATTATGGCAAGAAAAAAGCAGCTAAGTAAAGAAAAACGAGTGGCCATCATTACTTTAAGAAATGAAGGTCAGTCTGTCCGAAAAATTGGGAAAACTTTGAAAGTGTCCCCAAGTGCAGTCACAAAACCATCAAGCGCTACAAAGAAACTGGCTCACATGCGGACCGCCCCAGGAAAGGAAGACCAAGAGTCACCTCTGCTGCGGAGGATAAGTTCATCCGATTAACCAGCCTCAGAAATCGCAGGTTAACAGCAGCTCAGATTAGAGACCAGGTCAATGTTACACAGAGTTCTAGCAGCAGACACATCTCTAGAACAACTGTTAAGAGGAGACTGTGTGAATCAGGCCTTCATGGTAGAATATCTGCTAGGAAACCACTGCTAAGGACAGGCAACAAGCAGAAGAGACTTGTTTGGGCTAAAGAACACAAGGAATGGACATTAGACCAGTGGAAATCTGTGCTTTGGTCTGATGAGTCCAAATTTGAGATCTTTGGTTCCAACCACCGTGTCTTTGTGCGACGCAGTAAAGGTGAACAGATGGACTCTACATGCCTGGCCATAGCTGGAGAGCCCTCAGCTGATGATGATGACAAAATCTATAATAAGAGCACATACTGCTTAATGCAACGAATCAAACAGTACAAACTCCAAGTGTGGATTTTATACTTACCGGCCACTGAATACGCCGGCACCTTCTGGATGGGTTTTTCCAATCTATGGTTGTCTTCTTTGATGACATCTGTACGCAACAGAATACCAGACAAAATGCAGATAACGTTAAAGGAACTTGTTTAGAGCATTATTTCCTCATATATCAAAAACAATTTATTTTTATTTTTAATACTTACTTTTTAAAATATAGATTGGTGTTTGCCCACCTCAGAACTTTCTAATTTATTTATTTTTTTGACCACCTTAATAATAAAATGATTAGAAAAATTTATCTGACAGGAGCCATAATCCCCCCAAGTGCCATAATCACCCCCAGAGACAGCAGCCCCGCATAGTGCCAGCAGCACCCCATAGTGCCAGCAGCCCCCCACAGTGACATCAGCTCCCCCAGTTCCAAACAACCTTTCCACAGTGCCCTCAGCCGCCACAATGCTAGCAGCCCCCACAGTTCTAGCCCCCCCCCCCCGCAGTGCCAGCAGACCCTCCAGTTTCAGCCACACACACACCCCTGCAGTACTAGAAGCCCCGCACAGTTCCAGCCACAAACATCCTCGCAGTGCCAGCAGACCCCACAGTTCCCGCCACAAACACCCCTGCAGTGCCAGCATACCCCCCAATTCCAGCTACACACACCCCTGCATTTCCAGAAGCCCCCACAGTTCCAGGCACAAACCCCCCCCCCCCCCGCAGTGCCAGCAGACCCCCTAACTCCAGCCACACACACCCCGCCGTGCTAGAAGCCCCCACAGTTCCACCCACAAACACCCCCGCAGTGCCAGCCACCCCCCACCAGTGCCAGCAGCCTCCACACCCCAGTGCCAGCAGCCCCACCCCAGTGCCAGCAGCCACCCTCAGAGCCAGTAGCCCCCATAAAGGCAGCCCCCCCCAGAGATAGATAGATAGATAGATAGATAAATAGATAGATAGGAAAAAAGAAAGATCGACAAACAGACAAAACTTAATATACTTACCAGCCTTCATCAAGTTGATTATCCAAAAAGGCCGACGATGAGGGGAGGGACAGGAAATTACTGGGCATGCGCAGAGACGTGAACGGTTTCTAACAGATCCGTGTCAAAGCGGAGCCAGGCCAAACGGATCAGTCCCAATTGACTTCAATTGTGAGTCTGGACAGTAAACAGTAAACTGGTATATTACAGTAAACTGGTATATTAACTCAGCAGTATTGCGTATATAATATAATATATAATGCATTAAATGTCACTGGTATTTTAATGCAACAGTATAATTCAACTAATGAGTATATTAATGCAGTATAATATGTTTAATTTCATTAGTGTTCATTAGTATTTTAGCACAGTAGTACCTTGAATTAAACTGGCATGTTAGCACAGTAGTACAATACCTTGAACCGCACAATTTTAAATGGTAACAAAATTGTAACTGTCTTTTAGAAAGAAAATGGTGCAATTGCGCAGTGTAGCCAGCGAAATGTATGCAGAGGTGCTGGGACTGCATGGGAATATGGCTATAAAACACTTATCAACTGTAGAGGCTTGAGGTTTTTTTTCATTTTTTTTTTCTTTTCTTTTTTTTTTTCTAAGCCTGGCTGCTGAAAACTAAAGTTCATATTTTTTTAATTTGATGTGGCTGCTTTGTCAAATTTTACAAAGAAATTTGCTTTGTGACAAATTTCAGTACTTTGTTACAAAGCAATTTTTTTTTTTGTAAGTAGCCGGTGCAATGACAGGGAACGGCAATTCGCGCTCCCCATCATTGAACCCCTCTGATGCCAAGTTCATTGCTGATCTCAGCATGTGAGATCAATATTAAAGCATTGATTGTACTTACCTCATCCATTTAAGTGTGAAGAGGCCGCCGTGGCTATCTTGCGTGAAGATCCAGCGCAAAATCTCACACGCCGGCCAGTATGGTGTCGGCATATGTCACAGCACACGAGATAGAGGCTGCCTCTTCACGCTTAAATAGATGAGGTAAGTATGATTTTTCAAATTTTACTGCCATTTCAGGGAAAATCGATTCGTGGTATGAGAAAATTCGGCTTTGCGGCAAAACAAATTTTTCCTGAAATTCGGATCGAAGTCCACTTCGTTAACTTTGATTCGTTCTGAACTACTGAAAACAAGTCTCCCCTGTAAGGGTCATGTGATCCTCCATATTAACCACACTCCCGCGCTAAAACTTTTATTTTTTGGCAGCAGAATTTTTGCAACATTCATAATTAATGTGATTAGTTTAGAATTGATTTGCTCCTTTCTAGTACTGACCCTTCACAATAAAGTTGTCATGTTACTCACTGAGCATGGTGAATGCCATAAAAACAAAACTTCTATAATGAAATGAGTTGTATTTTCACGCCATCACCTTAAAAGATTTTTTCAAAAATACACAGTTCATTAAATGTACCCTAAAATAATGTTGAAAAATACAACTAGTCCTGCATAAAACAAATCCGCTTACAGTTATGCCAAGGCTAAAATAATAAAAAAAAACTATAGTATGAAACTCTGAAAAAAAATGCTTTATCCTAAATACCAAAAACAGTAATTATTTACTAAAGAAGGCTTTTCACTTAAAGACATTAAGGACAAGATATTATTCTCTTTTTTGGATCTCATGAGAAGGAAGACAAATAATCTGGTTAGCACTGTGAAGAGCAATGGTTATAGCTTCATTAGAACAGTGACCTCACTAAGGGAAAGTCAAAAAGTTAATGAAACTTTAGTAAATGCTCTCTAGAATCTAAAATATATAGCACTCCAAAAGAAAGAGAAGCTCCCATGAGAATACCATTTCCTTCACTACTCTGTAAGTTATTTATTTGATTTCACTCACACCTCCACTCATTGGAGCCTAAATGTCATTATATGACCATAGACTTTTCTACCCTACTTTGACCTGAAGTGCCTTCACAGAGGAGAGTGGTTTCTCTTGCTAAATATCAAAACATAAGTGTTGTACATTCATCAGAAAACATAAGGACCTCGAAGAACCAGTGTTTTCAGGCTGTTCATGATGACATAGGAATGGGTAGCATGGTTATGACAGAGGCATTCCACCCCAGATGAAATGTGCCTATACAGATACATTGATACAAAAATTGGGATTATTATTTTTTTTTATGAAAATAAGACATGTGATCACTTTCATTTGATTGAGAACTTAAAAAGGGGTTTTCCTCCCATGTATATTGATGACCTATGGTCAGTATAGGTCATCAATATCTGATCAGCAGGTGTCCGACACCCAGCACCCCCACCGATCAGCTGTTTGAAGAGGAGGCGGAGCTCCATGGTTGGTTACAACCAGACGTATGCAAACCATAACCTACATAAGGCATGTGTTGTTAGTATAAAATTATTTTAGACAGTAACCCAAACATTTGATGTTACTTTACCCTTTTTTCAGAATACTTGACAATATCTGACATATCATCACAAAGTACGACAATAGAGAACATTTAGTGAAAGAGTAAACCAGAACAGCTTTGTGGAATTGTATGTCAATGAAAAAGATATTATCACTCATCAATTATGGGTCAGGAGACACAGGAACAGGATAATAAAGCAATTTGATTAAAATGAGAGTAAATGTATTGTGGCTACAGCAAGTACATAAACAAATATCTTTATATCCGAGATCAGCGGTATAATATTGATGGTAGAAGTCACCTAAAGTATCTTTCAATACACAGACAAAAGATATTTCAACTTCATCTCTTTAGCATTGCTGTATTGAATTCAGCAGCATTTGTCATTATTGTTCGGTTATCATTTTCAAGGGAAAGAACAGAAGCTCATTGTCATGGTTGTAATCTGAAATATTACTTTTTTTTTTTTTTAAATGAATACAAGGGTGAATGTATCACGCTTCTCCTGCATTCCCATATGTCGGTAGGCAGTAGATTTTGATAATAAAAATCTGACATACACAGACCTGAAGCTTTCTGTTGCTTGTCTGGAGGAAGATTTGCAAGTCTGAAATGTCACCTTTAATGTCACAATCTATTAAACACCCTATTTTTATTTGTCTTTTTTATTTTATTTTATATGTTGGCAGTGTCTGTGTGCTGTTCTTCTCTTCTGACATTTCCCACGCTGCTTTAATTTATTCCCAGCTAGAAATGAAGTGTTTAATAAGAAATCTGTGTTTAATAAAAACTCTTAATTCCCACTGTGTCGAAAACTCACAGAATTGGGGGTGAAAGTTCAGCAAGGAAGATAGCATTGCTTTTCATTAACAGGGAAAGATTTGTTTCTAATGGTAGCACAAAAACCCAGAACATGATCCAAATGCACAGTTTTAGGGAGAAGTGTGAGTCTTTTACTAATATGTAAAATTATGTGGTGTCACACAAACTAATTAACTTAATATTTTAACTGTGCACATCAACAATTCAGGTTAAAGTGTCACCTCGATATTTATGTTTTATTATTTTGTGCTAATGCAATGATTTGGTTTTCTAATTCTGTCCTTGCAGCCACAGCATGCCTCAATTACTTCTTATGAATGTGTGTCCTTGTACAACAATTTTTTATTTTTTTTTGCTGTCCACCATTGCTAACAATCTCCTGCTTTACATTAAGACCCAATCTGCAGAGTTTCACTTTTTGCTGACAACCTGGCATGTTCAACTGTGCATACCAACTAGCCTCTGCTTCAGTATGTATGTTGACTCCCCCCAAGCTCACTATTCAGTAAATGAGTCTTGGAAGAACCATCTCACCTCTACATTAAGTGGGTCAACAGATGGCCCAAACAGAAGACTAAGAAAATGTCAATCCGTTGCCCCTTTTCCCATCACATTCAAACTAAAGCATTAATAACCTAACAATGAACCACATGCTTTAATCCTTTAGATACCGGATACCTACTATCAGGTATCCAAAGCCTTTTCAGATACCTGATATTAGAACTACAAATAATGTTCTAATACAGAATTTAACTTTATTATAAGGAGATATCCAAGGTCACAAACAGTCCACTGTTGGAGTCCATTATACTGATCTGGGACTTGGATGTATCTTGATTTGCATTGGGAAAACATTAGCATACTAACTCTAGAACATGGCATATGCTGTGATCATCTGTCCAATTGGGCAATTTGTGTTTTATTAATATTTTTCTAGTAGAAATATAGGTGGTCATTTATCAATCTGAAATACATCTAAATTAGGCATATTTCAGGCACAGATTGTGCTGCAACAACTAGTTGCACCACATTCTGTGACTTCTCCCTGCTCAAGCCAGTGGCTCAAACCTGCTCCCTGTGGGCTTGGCATGGGCGAGGAAGGGGATGGAACCGTCTCATTTACCATTTTCTATGTCTGTTACACCTCTTCATAACTCCAGTGGATCCACCACCAGCTTAAGGGGTTTATTAAGACCAGTGTCTAAGGCGCCGGACTTAATAAATGTGCCCCATAATCTCCACTTTGTACCATATGAAAAGAATGCTATTCTGTGTTATGGTGACTTCTCTTTTCTTGGAAACTGGGGCACCAAGACAAAGGTCTGGTGCCCTGTATCCCATGGGAGGGGACTAGAGATTATTTTTAAATTAATTTAAGATCCGTTTCTAATTAATTGGTCAGAAAATTAGATTAGGTTTGAATCGACTCGAATTAAAAGTGGTCCAATTAGCCTGAAGATTGGTGCCTAACACTTTAATGTCTCCTAGGATTTTTTCTCTCTTTTCCTGCTCTGTCCCACTCTCTCTCTCAATCTCTCTCTCTCTCTCTCTCTCTCTCTCTATATATATATATATATATATATATATTCCCAGAATATATATATATATATATATATATATATATATACAGGGAGTGCAGAATTATTAGGCAAGTTGTATTTTTGAGGATTAATTTTATTATTGAACAACAACCATGTTCTCAATGAACCCAAAAAACTCATTAATATCAAAGCTGAATATTTTTGGAAGTAGTTTTTAGTTTGTTTTTAGTTTTAGCTATTTTAGGGGGATATGTGTGTGTGCAGGTGACTATTACTGTACATAATTATTAGGCAACTTAACAAAAAACAAATATATACCCATTTCAATTATTTATTTTTACCAGTGAAACCAATATAACATCTCAACATTCACAAATATACATTTCTGACATTCAAAAACAAAACAAAAACAAATCAGTGACCAATATAGCCACCTTTCTTTGCAAGGACACTCAAAAGCCTGCCATCCATGGATTCTGTCAGTGTTTTGATCTGTTCACCATCCATATTGCGTGCAGCAGCAACCACAGCCTCCCAGACACTGTTCAGAGAGGTGTACTGTTTTCCCTCCTTGTAAATCTCACATTTGATGATGGACCACAGGTTCTCAATGGGGTTCAGATCAAGTGAACAAGGAGGCCATGTCATTAGATTTTCTTCTTTTATATCCTTTCTTGCCAGCCACGTTGTGGAGTACTTGGACGCGTGTGATGGAGCATTGTCCTGCATGAAATTCATGTTTTTCTTACCTTGCAGACTTCTTCCTGTACCACTGCTTGAAGAAGGTGTCTTCCAGAAACTGGCAGTAGGACTGGGAGTTGAGCTTGACTCCATCCTCAACCCAAAAAGGCCCCACAAGCTCATCTTTGATGATACCAGCCCAAACCAGTACTCCACCTCCACCTTGCTGGCGTCTGAGTCGGACTGGAGCTCTCTGCCCTTTACCAATCCAGCCATCTGGCCCATCAAGACTCACTCTCATTTCATCAGTCCATAAAACCTTAGAAAAATCAGTCTTGAGATATTTCTGTGCCCAGTCTTGACGTTTCAGCTTGTGTGTCTTGTTCAGTGGTGGTCGTCTTTCAGCCTTTCTTACCTTGGCCATGTCTCTGAGTATTGCACACCTTGTGCTTTTGGGCACTCCAGTGATGTTGCAGCTCTGAAATATGGCCAAACTGGTGGCAAGTGGCATCTTGGCAGCTGCACGCTTGACTTTTCTCAGTTCATGGGCAGTTATTTTGCGCCTTGGTTTTTCCACACGCTTCTTGCGACCCTGTTGACTATTTTGAATGAAACGCTTGATTGTTCGATGATCACGCTTCAGAAGCTTTGCAATTTTATGAGTGCTGCATCCCTCTGCAAGATATCTCACTATTTTTGACTTTTCTGAGCCTGTCAAGTCCTTCTTTTGACCCATTTTGCCAAAGGAAAGGAAGTTGCCTAATAATTATGCACACCTGATATAGGGCGTTGATGTCATTAGACCACACCCCTTCTCATTACAGAGATGCACATCACCTAATATGCTTAATTGGTAGTAGGCTTTCGAGCCTATACAGCTTGGAGTAAGACAACATGCATAAAGAGGATGATGTGGTCAAAATACTAATTTGCCTAATAATTCTGCACGTAGTGTATATATGTGTGGCCTTTTTTAATCTATTTTATTTTATTTCCGTCTCTCTCTTTCTCTCTCCCTCAAAAACAAAACACTGACTACTCCTATCCTAGTAATCCAGTCTATCTAAATAAATACTGTATTTTTCGCCCCATATGATGTACTCCCCCCCCCCCCCCAAACTGGGAGGGAAATTCCCCTGTGTCTTATGGGGCAAATAATAATTAGCGCTTCCATTATGGAAGCGCTCATTAGTACCGGAGGACCAGGAAGCGGTGAAGGCTCTGTACTCACCGCTTCCTGGTCATTGGCTGTCGGCTGTGCGCACCAGTTTACAGCACAGCCAACAGCAGGAGGAAGAGGATTGCGCTGGAGGAGAGGAGTGTCGGCGTCCAGGAGCAGGAGAGGTAAGTGGTTTCTTTATTTTGTGATCTGAGGCTGGGGGCTGATGAATAATGGCTGGGGGCTGATGATATATATGGCTGAGGGCTGATGATATATATGGCTGGGAGCTGATTATACATATGGCTAGGGACATGGGGGTCTGATCTGAGGTTTGATTGGTGGTCTGACCTGAGGTGTAACAAATTTTTATTTATTTTTTATTGTCTTACTCTAAAACCTAGGCGGCTAGTGCGTCTTATAGGGAGAAAAATAGGGTATATCTTTATTATGAGTCAATCTTCTTCAAAATCCTAACACTATTCCTGCAAGACCTTACAATGTCTGGCTTGTGTGTCTTAAAATTGTGTCTGACACAAACATGGTGGGTACATCCTATCATATCAGTGGCTGAGATCACAATGATGTCTGTGGCTCACAGCTAGAAACTGATTAGCTGTCAGGCTGACAGCAATGTGTTATGGACATGCCCTCTGGCCAGTGCCCTGGCCTGGGTCATGCGATCCTCTAGCTTTATATTCCCTCACTCTGTTTCCTTCACTATTCAATTTTAAAAGTAAAATGGTTGGTACAGTTTTGCATCCTTCATCTGAAGCAAATTACCAAAACTTCTGATTAATTTGTAAGAAGAATTTTTGTGAAATTTGTGACAAATCTGATTACTTTAGAATTGATTCTCTCATCCCTAGAGGGAATTCACTGTCAGATGGGCCACAGGGCAATTGAACAGTTTTCCTCCTCCCAACGATGGTGCGATTATTGAGCCTCTGCACAGCCTTCTAGTTATACATAATAAGACTTTCATCTGGACTTACTGTACCTTCGTAAGGCTACTTTCACATTTCTGGTAGTGACATCCATCATAGGATCTTAATACCGAAGAAAAACGCTTCCGTTTTGCTCCCATTCATTGTCAAGCTGTGGTTTTCTTTCAGTCATGGAATGCGGAGCAATACAGATCTGGCATGACACACAATGGAAGTCAATGGTGCTGGATCCGTTTTCTTGGACACAATAGAAAACGGATCTGTCCCCCGTTGACTTTCAATAGTATTTTAAAGATAATACAACCGTATCCATTCATAATGGATGCAGACGGTTGCATTATCAGTAATGGAAGCGTCTTTGCTGATCCCTGTCAGATCAGGCAAGAACGCAAATGCCAAAGTAGCCTTAGACTCCCATTTCACTTTTCTTTATTTTTTTTTCTGTAGCGTTTTATTCAAATCTTGTGTAATATTTTACTGGAAGTTACAGTATTTCACACAGCTATTCTCT
The DNA here is from genome assembly GCF_014858855.1 of Bufo gargarizans. Taxonomy (NCBI): domain Eukaryota; kingdom Metazoa; phylum Chordata; class Amphibia; order Anura; family Bufonidae; genus Bufo; species Bufo gargarizans. The sequence continues at coordinate 82,269,421 of NC_058080.1, read as the reverse complement.
CCTTGAATTATGGCTTCATAATATAGTATAGTACCATGTAGAGCCTCGCATATAGCTGCAGGGACTCTGTATGCCTGTGTTCAGCCTTTGTGGGGCCTTCTACATGCAGGTAGGTAGCTATTTCTGCACATTTTTCCATGTTGAGATGTAGTAGTACTAATAACTTTTCTAATAAGGGCATTTCATGAATAATCAATATAATGATAATAATTTCATAGTCCATTTCAATATGTAAAACTTGACATCTCCTCTATAAAAGGTTCCAGTGCTAATATTAACATTACAGTATGACTGACTAAACTTTGACCAAGATACAAAGGAGAGTAATTCATTTCAAATTAGCACCATTAAATCTGAGAAATGCCCCATTCACCCAGCATTAGCTTGTAAATCACATTTCATTTGTGTAGAACAAGACTGGCAATAAAAACTGTTTCAGTATTTTTTATTGTTGGAATATTGATGTCCGTCTTTATTCTAAGTAGTAATTAACTGCACGGCCATAAAACTATACTAGCAAAAAAATACTTTTTACCGACGCACCGCTTTACTTGGGTTTAACCTTTCATTTGCATAGGTTAATTTTAAACTGCAGTTCAAATTTAGCTTGAAAAGATAATTACAATATTTCACCTCCTTTCATCTCGGGTTATGTAAATGGGACTTTAATCTTTTCACAGTTCATATTATATTAATAAGTGAAAAAGTAGACTTGATTTACTTTATTCTGTCAATCACATTATGAGCAATAGGCTCAAATGGGAGCAAGCAGATAGAGATCAGGAATTCAGCCTCCGTTTTATAATCGTACTCACAAAGAAATGACCTTATTTTCCTCTGCATTTCTCTTCATGAATAGATAGCGATGAGTTTATTTTTTAATGAATCATATTACTCAGCACTTATTGTTCCATTTAAAGTGATGAACCTTCGCTCAAAAGAAGTACATTTGGCCTTGGAACCTGAATGCCTGGCAGGACTTCTCTACTATAAGGAAGACACAAAGTTTTTGTCCAATTAAAACCCCACTTGGTATTTTTTTTTTAATCTCACCTATAGATTAAGATACACTTGAGCAATATTTTTAGAGATAAAAAAATTATTTCCATACTTGTATCAAATGGAGAAAAACAGAACTGGATCGCACATCCGCAAGCTATGCCTTGATCTAATTAATCTCGCTTCTACATTTTGATCAAAAGGCATAAGCCCACTTACCGCGTCAATGTTGCCTCTTTGAGGGAGACCTACTCTATTTTTCACATGGTGCGGTGCTGCACGACGGACATTGTTGCTGTGGTGCTGTGCTGGTAGGTAGCTGGGGCCCAGTGCTGGGGTGGCATTGCCAGGCAGCAGGGGTGCTGTGGCCCTGGTGGTCGCCGCGCAGTGTTGCGCCAGATTTAGAGGTCGCCGCGCAGTGCTGCGCAAAGTGTAGGGTAGTTCCCACTCAAAGAGGAAACCTTGACGTGGTGAATATGCTCATGCCTTTGATCTTGCATAAGCATGCAGTATAGGGCGCAGTACACTAAATATTGCACTGAGAAGCAAGGTTAATTAGATCAAAGCATAGCTTGTGAATGGGCGATCCAGTTCTGTTTTTCTCCATTTGATATAATTTTCATACTTGGGTTTTCATTAAAGGGGTTGTCCCATGAAAATAAAATCTACAGTTTTCAAACCAGCACCTGGATCTGAATACTTTTGTATTTGCATGCAATTACAAATTTAGTATAGACACTGAGTTATTCAATAAAATTTATCTGTATAGCACCACCTTTGTTTTTTTCTTATTTCTTTGACCTTCTCACTGAGAAGGCCGCACATGCTCAGTTTCATCCTTCAACTGCCTCCTGAGCTGTGATAGGCAGAGCATGGACACGCCTCCTGAGCTGTAGCAGAACAGACACTCCCCTTGACCTGTCAGCTTCATATAAATCTAGCAGAGCAATTAATGGGGAAATCTTTGTTAGAAAGAGATTGTCATGTTCTACATGATGTCTGATTTTCATTTTTTGCATTAGTCATGAGATAACCCCTTTAAGTAAATTTTAAAGATGTTGTTGGGAATTTCATTTCTTCTGAAAAATAAAATAACATCTTGAATACAGGATTCAGATTTGAGCCACATATAATATAAATGATACATGAGAGCTAGAAAGAGTTCAGAGACTGGAGACCAGATTATTAAATGGGATGGAAGGTCTCTGTCAGGCTTGTTTGAGTTCCAATTATGAGCTCTCTGGATCCGACTTTTCCGAATGTTACCAGAATACCCGCCATCCCCATTGACTATAATGGGGTCCAGTGGAGGTGTGGCTGCTACCAGGAAAACCTATACAAATGTGGTGTCGCAATCGAAAAAAATCATGGAAAAAAAAGATGCAAAACATACTGCAGGATATGATGTGAGGTGCATGGCTACATTTATAAAATTAGAGAAAATGCACTAAAACAGTAGACACAAATATAATATATGGAGTAAGCCTTCACTCTAATGATAAAATCTGAGACTCTTAGGCTTATTGCACACGAACCTGTGCGCTCCATGGCCATATTGCGGACTGCATTTGCTGATTCGCAATGCACGGGCACCGTTCCGTATGAATTCCGCATCACGGATACAGACTCATTTACTTTAATGGGTCCGCAAATCCGGAGGTGCGGAATGGTGCGTAATGGAAGCATGGGACGGGACTTTATGGAAGCACTAGGGAGTGCTTCCATGGGGTTTTGTCCCGTACTTCAGTTCGGCAAAAAGATAGAATATGTTCTATCTTTTTGCGGAACGGCCGGATCGTGGACCCATTAAAGTGAATGGGTCCACAATCCGCTGCGGCTGCCCCACAGTGGGTGTTCGTGCATTGCGTCCCGCAATTTGCAGGCCGCAGCACGGCCACTAGACGCACACGTTCGTGTGCAAGAGGCCTTAGCCAATATATTTTGATCAAAACACATCTGTGCCCACCTACCTAGCGCCATGGTGGTTTCAGGTCAGGCAGGTCCTACTTTATACCTACCTATGCAGTGTTGTATCTATGTTCAGGTGTGAATGTGCTTCTATTATGGGAGTAGTTGTCATGTCTACTTTAGCCCCGCCTATCTAATAGGCGACCTTGATTTAGGTGGTACATGTAGGTGTGTGTGCTCCTCCTCTCATTGGTTGCTGATGCACGCAGAGGTAACTAGAAGCAGCACACTATATGTGCAGGGTCTGCTTTCCTGAATATAGATGTACAACTGCATATGTAGGTATAGAGTAGGACCTGCCTGACCTGAGACCACCGTGGCACTGGGTAGGTGGGCACAGATATATTTTGATCAAAATATATTGGCTGATAGTCTCAGATTTTATCATTAGAGTTAGGGCTTAGTCCATATATTATGTTTGCATCTACTGTTCTAGTGCATTATATTTTCAGCGATTTTGTATCGTTGTAATCATACTGACCCTAAGAATAAAGGGCACAGGTCGGTTTTGCAACAAAGGGAGCGCCGTGGGAACAAAACCCATAAAGCGGTGGAGGAATTAAATTTTTTACCAATTCCACCCCATTTGGAATTTTTTTCCGCTTCCCACTACATTGTATGCCATATTAAATGTTGGCATTAGAATGTACTTGTCCCTCAAAAAATAAGCCCTCATACAACTATGTGAATGGAAAAAACCTTTACCTGAAAGAGATGTGGCCTAAGAAATGCCATTTTACACCACACCGCTTAAAATTTTGTATCAAAGTAAGCCAACCGATACTTTGTATAGAGTTAGACAAAAGTGTCTACCCCTGTACCACATCTATCACCCAGCACACTTCTACAATCAAGGTCTTTTTCACTTCTCTGACAAATTCCCTTTAAAATAGTACAATTTGTTACATGGGATGCGGCCAAAAGGGAATAATTCTTATTATAATGGTATCTTCAAACATGGCAGATTTTGTTGCAGAACATTTCTTGGACTGAAAATGAGTTCCATTCATCTGAATGATTTTTTTTTTTTTTTTTTTTGGAAACGTGGATTTCTGCAAGCCCTATACAGATGAATTGAGCAGATTTTCAGTTGCAGAAATTTTCTGTAAAAACTTTTTTACACTTGTGCAGGCATCCTAGATGTCCAGAGACACAGAGAGGCAAAAGAAGTAAAAAAATATAATAAATGCAAATAAAAGAAATATAAACTACGAATAATATATCAAACAACCAATACAAAATATGGAGCCCATTTTAGGGATTTATTTTTGTGTTTATTTGCAGATTTAAAAGATTTAAGATATATTTTGATAAATGACTTTCATTTTTTTGCAGTTTTCTCCAAATGAAACTAAAAAAAGAAAAAAAAGAAAAAACATATCAATAAAAAGCCCTAGGTGTCACATAAAAAAGATCACAAAACTTATTTTGGTAATCCAACAAATAAAGAAGTTACAACCTTGTGATATACATCTGATATAAATTACAAAAAATGTGCCTGGTCATTAAAGATTTTTCAGGTTTGGTCATGAAAGATTTAAAACACAACACAACCTTTATCTGGATGAAGTGTGATTTCCATAACGCAGCTGCTTGCAGTAACACAACATTTTTCCCATAATGTAGAAGCATGTGAAAGTCAGGTGAAACAAGGTGTGAAGTCTACAGTAAAGCTGCGGATATACCTGTACTATGCTGTACACACGGTAGAGATACTGCAAACATGACAAACTTGTGCTACATAAAATAGTGACATATCCATAGGGCCAAGTAGCGAAAGGGTCAGGTTCCAGACGGGGTCGTTCTTATTAGAACGGGTGCTCCGTAAATAGGACGCTAGGGCCGTGATAGCATCCATTAATTAGGGCTGTCTAGGTACCCAGTTAACCCATAATACCCCTGCCGGGCCCCAATCGCACTTTCTTTCACAGCACATCTGCTGGCGTTGGACATCACCAAAACCAGAGGACCGTGGCTGAAACGGTAAGACCACCGGTTATCTAAGGTGCCGTTGCGCACTAATTGTATGTCAAATTAAAGGTGCCGCTGTGCACCAAGTAATTTTGCATATTCCCTGTGTTATTATACACTCCATTGTACTTAACATCAAATTCAGGGACATATTCTACCTATAAGAATTAAAAGTTAAGTTTTAACTCAAATCACCAATACCACTTAATCTACTCAAACTTCTAAATACATTGGTGATCAAATCATCAATCTAGCATATAGCTCCCCTTAGCTATAAACGTACTAATTTTGTGGCATGGCAGGGTTTCTGGCGGGGGGGATAGACACGGACGCATGGCTTGCAGAAGCCAAGGAAGTATTTTCAAATAAAACATATACCCAAAAAAAAATTACGCCGTCGTTTAAATCAGCCTTCAAGGAGCTCAATAAATTATACCGCGAACATATCTCGAGCTGGTGGGAAGTACAAAGCCTGGATAATTATATCAAAAACGGAATTGTACCCAGAGGCCTTAGAATTCCCATTGTCCCAGTACCGAAACAAAGGAGCGCAGGCTTCAACGGAAGATGGGAACAACTGGCGACAGCAAGTTCACTGCAATTTATGAACCTACTGCTAGAGGAGGAAAAAATACAGTTGGAGAGTTATGGTGAGAAACTTAAAGCTCAAATAGAAATAACTAAAACGTTTTCCCAAGATCCGGAATTTAACAACGCCGAAAAAATATTACAGACTTCGATTGAAAAATTTCAATTCTTTCTACGGGATAGGAAGCATCGACAATTTAACCACGATCTTGCGGAATTCAAAGACAACAAGGCCTACTGTGTCCTCCGGGAGAAACCAACAGAAAAAGAAATAATCTCCGACCTCTCCACCACGGAAACAGACATCTCAGATAGCGAACGGGAACAATCAAAGAGAAACAAATCGAGAAACTCATATAGAAGAGGCAGAGGTAGGGGGAATAGAGGAAGGGGACAATTTGGAGGGGCTCAACCGAATTTTTTAGATCAAGGAATCTCATATCCCTTGAGGAACCGCTCCAAACAACGGGAACAACAGGGCCCGAAATAATTAATTTGTCCAATAGACCACTATCCCCCTCAGAAATGGCGGTATTGAGTAAGGGACTTTCATTCGTCCCCACACAACGCTTTCACGAATTTTCATGGATAAAGGATTTAAACCTGTTTATCCGAAAACTAAGATGGCATAAATGTTTCAAATTAGGAGACAAGCGCCAGTGTCGGGAACTGGGAATCCCAGTAGACATGCTGGATGACGTACGGCTATTAAATAGCCTATCTGACACCAATAATCAAGACGAAGGGAAAGGGCCATTTACCTCTTTGAGGGCAAAAAGTAAAAAAATGCCACCGGCAGGAGACATCTCATGCCTAGACATATTTCTCCAATTAGTAACAACAGATCTGGGTGAACTAGCGGCCTCTAGAAAGTCAGGTAACTTCTCAAGCAGAGAACAGAAAATCCTCTCTAAACTACAAAAGGATCAAACAGTTACCATCAAACCCTCGGATAAAGGGGGCAACATCATCATTATGGATACAGACGATTACTGCAGGATGTGCCTACAACTCCTGAGAGAGAAACAGACCTATGGCACACTAACATCCAATCCAACAGCCCCCTTCATAGCAGAGCTACGTGACATCCTAATTGAGGCTAAAACAAACAAGATCATCTCGGAATCAGAATTGGATTTTCTATACCCCAAGTTCCCTGTGATGGCCACCTTTTACGGCCTCCCAAAGATACACAAAGGGACAAATCCCCTAAAAGGACGACCAATAGTATCAGGGATTGGGAGTATATGCCAAAACATAGGCAAATATGTGGACCAGATCCTCCTACCCTTCGTCATCTCTCTACCCTCGTATATACGGGACAGTATGGACCTGCTTAAAAGAATTGATGGTATTACATTAGATCAGAAATCCATCTTAGCAAGTATAGACGTGGAGGCCCTGTACTCATCCATACCTCATGAGGCAGGTCTCATAGCAGTAGAATACTACCTCAGTATGAGGGGCCAACAGTTCAGAGAACACAACCAGTTTGTCTTAAAACTTTTAAAATTTGTCCTGACACACAATTTTTTTGTCTTTGACGGCAAGTGGTACCACCAGCTCAGGGGCACCGCGATGGGTTGCTCTTGTGCACCATCTTACGCAAACTTGCTCCTGGGCTGGTGGGAGACCAATAACGTCTTTAGCGAAGCAATGTCATCATGGACCGGGCCCATCGTACTGTGGGCCCGGTACATCGATGATATATTCATTATCTGGAATGCGTCTATACCGGCATTCAATACGTTTGTTGGCAAACTAAATGATAACAGATTAGGACTACATTTCACACACGAGACAAATGACAAGAGTCTACCATTCCTGGACATCCTCATCCAGAGAAACGGATTGGATGAGCTGTCAACGACAATATACCGCAAGCCCACAGCAACAAACTCCGTACTACACTGGAGCAGTAACCATCCCCTACCCCTCAAGAAAGGTATACCAAGAGGACAGTATTTACGTCTAAGACGCAACTGCTCGAATAATACGGAGTTTGTGAAACAGGCCAGGATCCTAAGAACCAGATTCCTCTCTAGAGGATACCCAGACTCAGTACTGAAGGCAGCTTACCAACTGGCACTAACATCGTCACGAACCGAACTATTGGTACCCAGAAAGAAATCCCCCGATACTATACAAAAGATCAGGGTAATCGGGACCTTTGACGAGGCAGCGAGGGACGTAAGGAATATTCTACAAAAGCACTGGCCCATACTGATGATGGATCCAGACATCAAAGAAAAGATCTTTGACTACCCTCAGATCACCTTCAGGAGGGGAAATAGCCTCAGGGATCTACTGGTGCACAGCCACCATAAATTAACTACAAAAGGAACCTGGCTAGACAGAAAACCACGAGGGTGCTTCAGATGCAGCGGATGTATAGCCTGTAGCACAATACAAACAGGCAAGGAATTCTCAAGTGTCAATCTTCAAAAATCCTTCAAGATTCAGGACTATATAAACTGCCGTACCATGGGGGTCATTTATAAAATCACCTGTGAATGCCCCTTGGAATATATAGGCAAGACAAAGCGAGAACTACGCAGACGGATTGGCGAACACCTGGGGGATATCACCAACCGAAAAGATACGGCCATATCACGCCATGTACACGAATACCATCACGGTAACCCACGGAGTATTAAAGCTATGGGTATCGAGGTAGTTATCCCCCCCCCACGCGGAGGAGACTGGGACCGCACGTTACTACAACACGAAGCACGCTGGATCCACAGGCTTCGGACGACAGCCCCTCAAGGGTTAAATGAGCAACTTTGTTTCGGCTGCTTCATTTAACTAGTCAACGAACTCAAAATACTGCACTCCCCCATATGATGGGGTAGAAGTGGCCAAAGCAGATATGAGAAGAAAACCATAAAGACATCAATACATCTCCAGAGACAGACGAAACATAACAACACCCTATTGATAATACTCTCCTAACCCGAATAGTTGGTTTCACTTAAAGACAAAAGCCATACTATATAGACTGCAGGGCAGGAGAAATGTATTGTACTTTTTATATGGCACCCCCTATACCTCTGATAATAAGAACGGCATTTAGGGAGAGTGCCTGGGACGAAAAAAAATAATAAAGAATATAGTTCAGACACCTCAGACTGAACAACCTTGCTATACCTTGGAAACAAAAAGTACCCACTATGGGCAGCTATTCATGCGTCCGTGTTTACTCTGTACCGACCAGAATACCTTTAGTTTATTGCACTGCAAGAAATGTCACACCAATATACACCGCTGTTGCTATAGACGGTGTTATAATCACAGTTGCCACACCAAGTCCCGGTTACTAGGCAACTAAACTAACAATGGCTGAAGAGATAGACATCCCAGGCTAACGATAGAAGCCTCAGCCCAGTGTAATGAGGTCTCCCTATCGAATGACGTCACTACACCTATTACCATGCCGGCTATCTTCGGTGTGATTAAGCGCAGGCGCGGGCGCGTCAGCTGTTCTGCTGACGTCACCGCGCCGCGCCTCAAGCCTCACTCTGAGGCGAAATAGTTCCTGCTCTAAGCACTGCGGGCGCATGCGCGAGCACGTCAGCGTCCTTGCTGACGTCATCGCGCTGTACTCCAAGCCTCGCTTTGAGGCTCCAAGATGTTCAAATAGGAGCGGGCGTTCCTCTGTCAGTAGGCTTCATCACAGCCTCTGGACACGCCGCCGAGCTCCACATGAGGGACCGAGCCATTATTAGGCAACCTCCTCCACTCTGTCTGCACATTACCAGGCAAGTAACCAGCCCTGACACCTTGATACAGCCCAAACCTAAAGGCTGCTGCTTCAGGGTGCCTAATTGTGTCATATACCACATTACCTAAACTGTATCGACATGTGTGTTGCTAATCAATAGAAGATATCAATACTATATGTCATCTTAATCACATTGCCCTTTCCTGTGTGCCTAAATTCCCCTGATGAGTTTTAAATACGAAACATGCGTGTAGGGACTAGCTACACTAGGGCACAATAGGGCCAAGTAGCGAAAGGGTCAGGTTCCGGACGGGGTCGTTCTTATTAGAACGGGTGCTCCGTAAATAGGACGCTAGGGCCGTGATAGCATCCATTAATTAGGGCTGTCTAGGTACCCAGTTAACCCATAATACCCCTGCCGGGCCCCAATCGCACTTTCTTTCACAGCACATCTGCTGGCGTTGGACATCACCAAAACCAGAGGACCGTGGCTAAAACGGTAAGACCACCGGTTATCTAAGGTGCCGTTGCGCACTAATTGTATGTCAAATTAAAGGTGCCGCTGTGCACCAAGTAATTTTGCATATTCCCTGTGTTATTATACACTCCATTGTACTTAACATCAAATTCAGGGACATATTCTACCTATAAGAATTAAAAGTTAAGTTTTAACTCAAATCACCAATACCACTTAATCTACTCAAACTTCTAAATACATTGGTGATCAAATCATCAATCTAGCATATAGCTCCCCTTAGCTATAAAGCTGCGGATATACCTGTACTATGCTGTACACACGGCAGAGATACTGCAAACATGACAAACTTGTGCTACATAAAATAGTGACATATCCACTAACAATGACAGTAATTCTCAGACTTCAATATTACTGTATTTGAAAGGTGACACAGGTTCATCGCATCTCGGATAATTGCTTACACTCCTGTGCAATTTTTGACCAGACAGTATATAGAAATATAAATGAAACATCACTTGAAGTTCATAATAATAACTTGGCAAATGTCAAAAAAAAATTGACAAATGCTCTCTATATAATCTCAGATATTTCTTTAAACATAAAAGTAACAATTGACAACAATATAACATTGTATTTACAAGAACTGTATAAGGCTACTTTCACACTTGCGGCAGTGTGATCCGGCAGGCAGTTCCCTCATCGGAACTGCCCGCCAGATCCGCCAATTTTGATGTGACTGAAAGCATTTGTGAGACGGATCCGGATGCCGATCTATCTCACAAATGCATTGCAAGAACGGATCTGTCTCTCTGCTTGTCATGCGGACAGACGGATCCGTCTTGTATTTTGTTTCACATTTTTACCGGTCTGCACATGCGCAGGTCGGAAGGACGTATCCGGCATTCCGGTATTTTGAATGCCGGATCCGGCACTAATACATTCCTATGGGGAAAAATGCCGGATCCGGCATTCCGGAAAGTCTTCAGTTTTTTTTGCCGGAGATAAAACCGTAGCATGCTACGGTTTTATCTTTTGCCTGATCAGTCAAAATGACTGAACTGAAGACATCCTGATGCATCCTGAACGGATTACTCTCCATTCAGAATGCATGGGGATATGCCTGATCAGTTATTTTCCGGTATAGAGCCCCTGTGACGGAACTCTATGCCGAAAAATAAAAACGCTAGTGTGAAAGTACCCTAAGAAAAAAAAAATTATAATAAGATGGTGGCATTCAAAAATGGTCAGAAGTTGTCATATCTGTTTCAGTAAATACTTGCATTCCCCGTGTAATAATTCTGGAGCATCTATTGTTATGTCTGTATGTTGTGCCATTCCTTTATTATTTCTACTAGAAGTTATGAATGAATTACAATTGCTGGGTGCTACCAGTTGAGGGGTGTCCATGACACTATCCAATCAGTCCTGTAAGTGTTAGAATGTGCAGGAACACACACCCAAATGGTAACACCCATCTGGACTAGTGATGAGCAAAGTTCTCACAAATTCGATTCAGCTGCTTTGCCGAATTTCACAAAGAAATTAGCTTTGTGATGAATTACTTTGTCAGGAAGTGCATTTCTTTGTGAGTAGCGGGCGCAATGACGGGGACAGGTGATGGTGCCGCCACTCGTCATTGAACCCCTCAGATGCCGTGTTCATCACTGATCGCGGCATCTGAGATGACCATTGAAAGCTGTCAGGGTTTAATCTGTAAAAAAGAAAAATACTCACCTTATCTGATTATGAACAGTCTGCTGCGGCCATTCTGATTGAAGATCCAGTGTGAAATCTGTCTCGGTGCCTGATGATGACGTACATCAACGCGCACAAGATTTCATGTGGGATCTTCAATCAAGATGGCTACGGCAGACTCTTTGCGGTCAAATGGTTGAGTACGAGGTTTTTTTTTACTGCCATTTTAGGCCAAATTGATTCATTACTACGAAACACGAGGAAATTTGGCTTTGCGGCGAATTTAATTTTCCCTGAAATTCGGATCCAAGTCTCCTTTTTGAACTTTGACTTGCTCAACATTATTGTGGACCTTCATGGCAAACTGCTAGGAATTAATGCCTAACTTCTAGCAGGAATAATAAAGGAATAACACATAATAAAGTCATAAGAATTGATGCTCCAGAATTTGTATTTAGAGTTGAGCAAACACCTAGATGTTCGGGGAGTTCGGGTTCGGGACCTGAACTTGATCCGAACTTGGACCCGAACCCCAACCCTATTAAAGTCAATGGGGATCCGAACTTCACTTTATTATTTTCCGTTATAACATGGTTATAACGGAAAATAATAGTATTAGCTTTTTCAGATCTGAGTTTTCACGATCGTGAAAACTCAGATCTGACAGTATATTCTAACACAGAGGCGTTCCCATGGTGATGGGGATGCTTCAAGTTAGAATATACTAAGAACTGTGTACATAACTGCCCCCTGCTGCCTGGCAGCACCTAATCTCTTACAGTGGGCTGTGATCCGCACAATTAACCCCTCAGGTGCCGCACCTGAGGGGATAATTGTCCGGATCTCAGCCCCCTGTAAGAGACCGGGTGCTGCCAGGCAGCAGGGGCCAGACCCTCCTCCCTCCCCAGTATTAAAATCATTGGTGGCCAGTGCGGCCCCCCCACCCCCTCCCCCCTATTAAAATCATTGATGGTTAGTGTGCCCCCCTATTAAAATCATTGGTGTACAGTGCGGCCTCCCCTCTCCCCCCCACCCCTAATTAAAATCATTGGTGGCGGTGGCCGCAGGTTAACAGCCCCCCATCATTGGTGGCAGCGGAGCGGCATTTCCGATCGGAGTCACAGTTTAATCGCTGGGGCTCCGAGCAGTTACCATAGCAGCCAGGACGCTACTGCAGTCCTGGCTGCCATGGTTACTTAGCACTTTTAGTAGCATTATACTTACGTGCGCTGTCTGTGGCCGGCTGGGCGCTCCTCCTACTGGTAAGTGAGAGGTCTGTGCTATAAGCAATGCGCCACACAGACCTGTTACTTACCAGTAGGAGGCGCGCTGGCTGGCCACAGACAGCGCATGTAAGTATAATGCTGCTAAAAGTGCTAAGTAACCATGGCAGTCAGGACTGCAGTAGCGTCCTGGCTGCCATGGTAACAGATATGAGCCCCAGCAATAAACTGGGACTCTGATCGGAACTGCCGCTCCACTGCCATCAATGGGGGGGTTGTTAACCAATGATTTTAATTAGGGGGGGTGGGAGAGGGGAGGCCGCACTGGACACCAATAATTTTAATTAAGGGTGTGTGGGGGTGGGGGGGGGGGCGCACTAGCCACCAATGATTTTAATAGGGAGTGGGGGGGCCGCACTAGCCACCAATTATTTTAATAGTGAGGGGGGCCACACTTGCCACCAATGATTTTAATACTGGGGAGGGAGGGGGTCCGCACTGGCTACCAATGATTTTAATACTGAGGAGGGAGGGGGGTCTGGCCCCCTGCTGCCTGGCAGCACCTGATCTCTTACAGGGGGCTGTAATCCGCACAACTAACCCCTCAGGTGCGGCACCTGAGGGGTTAATTGTGCGGCTCACAGCCCCCTGTAAGAGATCAGGTGCTGCCAGGCAGCAGGGGGCCGTTATGTCCACAGTTCTCAGTATATTCTAACTTGAAGCGTCCCCATCACTATGGGAACGCCTCTGTGTTAGAATATACTGTCGGATCTGAGTTTTCACAATCTAACTCAAATCCGATGGTATATTCTAACATAGAGGCGTCCCCAAGGTGATGGGGATGCTTCAAGTTAAAATATACCATCGGATTGGAGAAAACTCGATCCGATGGTATATTAATATTACCCGAACACCGAACCCGAACTTTTACTGAAATGTTCGGGTTCGGGTGCCGAACACCGCAAAGTTCGGTACGAACCCTAACGTTACAGTTTGGGTTTGCTCAACCCTATTTGTATTACATGGGGGAATGCAAGTACAGTAGTTACTAAAACAGACATGTCAGGAGAGGGGACAGGTCCTTTTTTAAAAGCATAATAAAGTGCATAAAGAATGATAAGGCTTAAGAAATACAAAGTCTACAAGTACCGTACATACTCAAATTCTATACACCACTCATTCTTCATGACAAAAGGTATTCTCCCAACACAAAATATCAAACATCAGTTCAATAATATGTCTGGAGAAAAAGTTCAAAGGGCCCCCACAGGAATCAGTGGCTTGCTCATAAACTTTTTCTATTTTTGAGTTCCCTATCATTGGACCAAAAACAAATTTTTCATCAATGCAGCAATCTAGGGTCTTGTTTGTTGCAGGACATGGTTGTTATTAGTATTGAGCAAAGTTTTCTAACATTTGATTCGGCTGCTTCACCAAATTTTACATACTGTATGTTGCTTGGGCTGTCCCTGCCATGTACTTGTACAGTGTTATGATCATGGTTGATTGTAGCACTGAGAGGGTTAAATGCTAATGTGTCTGAGCCTAGAATTGGTGCAATTGGCGTAACTTAACAGAAAGGGGTGGAGCTTTATCTGAAAGAGGTGAGGCCAAAGATTTTTACACCACACCTTTGTCTCAAAGTAAGCCAACCAATACTTTGTATAGAGTTAGACAAAAGTGTACCCTGTACCACATATAACACCCAGCACACTTCTATAATCAAGGTCTTTTTCACTTCTTTATGCAGCCCTTACATAGGACACCAGTCAACCTGGTTGTTCTGTCCTCCTTATGTGTGAAGGTACATAGCTTGACAGACAGCTAATCCCAATCCCGGCAATGAATTGACAATGGAGTAACGTCCAACTTTATCTTTATTGTAAGGATGTAAATGCGCGGTAAAACTGGGGAACAGAAAAAACAATGCGCTTACTAATGGGGGCTAGTGGTAAAGATCGGCACTCGACTTATAATCTGCACGGAAAAAAGTGAACTCCAAGACAGCAGTAGTAAAGGAATCCCACCGGACAACGGTTTCTTCAATTCATATGCTTGATATTTATTCCATCAATATAAACAATAATTGGACGCGTTTCGGTCCGTCCAGCCTTCGTTAGCAAACAATTTGATGATGAAGGCTGGACGGGCCGAAACGCGTCCAATTATTGTGTATATTGATGGAATAAATACATATTGATGGAATAAATACATATAGTAATGCATATAATTCATTTCTGTGCATAGCAATGCACATACAAACACAGATGCATCTAAACCAGAGCATGTTACCTATCTGCATAACAAGCATGGTCCCTAGCTGCTAACTATAGGATTAAGGAGAAGAAAAGGATATGCAAAATACATATGAAAACAGATGCAAAACAGGCTGTAATGCGGCTATGTGACATACCAGCGATGCTACTGTGAGCTTAGATGTAGAGGATGACTCAAGAGGCTTCCAAGCCATGTACTATCCTCATGCATTGATGACTGTGAATTAAGAAAATGGCTGCTATGTGCAGGGATGATGATGTCACTAAGATATGGAAGCTAAAGTAGACCAAACTTGTAGTGTGAAATCGCTGCTATTGTATGTAAATCGACCGCTAGATGGTGCTATTACACAATCAACAGAGAATTATACAGAAACATATTAACTATGTAAGAAAGTTGTGCATAAATTAACAATAAACTTGCTGAAGGCATGACACTGGTGACAGATTCCATATAAAATATATTTGGGAAAATTTGCAAACATTTGTGAATGGAAAGAGTACAATTTGTTACATGGGATGTGGCCAAAAGGGAATTATTATTAGCATATTATAAGGGTATCTTCACACATGGCATATTTTGTCACAGAAGATTTCTGGGACTGAAAATGAGTTCCATTCATCTGAATGAGGTTGTTTTGGTGGGGGGGGCATGTGAATTTCTGCAAGCCCTATACAGACAATTGAATGGAGCAGATTTTCAGTTGCAGAAATGTTCTGTTAAAAAAAAATGTTACACTTATGCAGGCACCCTAGATGGCCAGAGAGACAGAGAGGTATTGACTTAAACTTTATAATATTCCTTCTTTATAATGTTTCTTGCTTATAACGGTCCCTGTTGTAATTCAATGGATTCAAGGAGATTGTTAATACAGATGTCAAACCCAACAGCCAGCGGGGGCCTTTTACATCGCCCAAAAGATTGTTCACATAAATAATCATTTATGATTATTGTCCAGTGTCAACATGCTGTCACAGTGCAGTTCACTGTGACAATGCTTTGACGTTTAGGCTGGCTACCTAAGCTCTCAAGTACTGGCTGTGGATGACAAGTTTCCGTTCATGCTGGTTGCATGTGTTTTGTGTACTGGCTGTGGTCTTCTGTGGGAGTGCTGTCCCTGTGACTTGCATGCTCCCTGTGTTCGTTCATGTAAGGGTTAATGTTTCTCTGATCTGTGTGTCTGAACATCAGGTGGTCAGGTGTCCTAATCGCCCTACTATTTAGACCTGTGCTCTCTGTGCCTGGGAGATCAGTCTGTCTTCTCTTTTCCAGAAAGATGTGTGCAGGGCGCATGCTATCCTAAGTGTTTGTGACTTGATCCTGACTCATGTGGTCAGCTTGATTGTTTGTCGATGTCTGACTTGTCTTTGTTATGTTGTTGCTTATTTTTTTGTTTGGTCTGCAAACATCATACTTCCTGAGTGTATTTTGATCTGCATGGGTTCTGGTTTATGCCTTGATCCTGATTCTCTGATCTTGATTCAGTGTTTTTCATCTGGTTTGCTTGTAACCTTTATTGGTGTTTGTTTGGCATGCTTAGGCTAGGGCTGTATGAACAGTTCCCTGCAGTTATAACTGTAGGTGCTTGAGCTAGGTCCCTGCACTTAGCAAGCATCAGGGCCATTGACCAGTTGGGGGCTGTTGTTTAGGACAGATTGTCCAACAGGTAGGGACAGTGGTCGGGTGACACTAGGTCTGCACTGTTCCCTACCCTTATGTCCAGTTTGATTTGCATTATGTTTTTGTGTTAGTGTCTTTTACCCTTTGTTTAATAAAGCAATTATTTTTGCATATTCTGTGTCCTTATGCCTTGTCTGTGAACGCTTGGAATATGTTCAGTGGTTCTCCAAAACCCTTAACATGACAAATGTCCAGTGTCCATACCAATTTGCTTGTATGTCGTTGATCAAATCTTTTATGATGACATACAGCTGCAAGAAAAAGTATGTGAACCCTTTGGAATGATATGGATTTCTGCACAAATTGGTCATAAAATGTAATCTGATCTCCATCTAAGTCACAACAATAGACAATCACAGTCTGCTTAAACTAATAACACACAAAGAATTAAATGTTACCATGTTTTTATTGAACACACCATGTAAACCTGAAAAAACAGAAGCTCTTTGCACATATTTTTGATCAAACGTGTGTCGGGACCATCTACCAGGCGTCAAGGTGGCTTCCGCAGATGGGTACCTAACACTGATATACCGCCTCTCTTGCCTAAGCCTACAAATTTCAGGGCATTTTAGGAACCAGCTACATACGTACTCTGCTCAGAAGCCCCAGGCAGATGGGCTTTGCTCTGTCGAAGCGCTACCCTCAATATATACTACAAGAAAATTTAGACTAGCACATTCATAATCATAATCACAGTTGCATATCCATCAAGCAAACATAGTTCTATTGTTTGCATGTGAAATGTTGTGCAGCTATTTTTTCTATCAACCATGTTTAAAATTTCACATGCAAACAATAGAACCATGTTTGCTTGATGGATATGCACCTGTGATTATGATTATGAATGTGCTAGTCTAAATTTTCTTGTAGTAATGATGACATAAAAGTCACCCTTTGTCGGCAGCACACCTCCTCTTTTAAATTAGGGATGTCTTTCTCGAGAATAATGGAAGCTCATGAGCGGGTGGGGACTTGGGGAACGTTTGTGCCAAAGAAATTATATCATTGTGAGAAGAGAAAGCAATATACAATGCTCTGAAAATAAGCAATGATGCCAACCAGTGTTGAGCGTAATTGCAGATATGGACTTGACCTCCACCTCAGACCCCAGAAGTATATAAATGTACAAACCGGATTCCAAAAAAGTTGGGACACTATACAAATCGTGAATAAAAACTGAATGCAATGATGTGGAGGTGCCAACTTCTAATATTTTATTCAGAATAGAACATAAATCACGGAACAAAAGTTTAAACTGAGAAAATGTACCATTTTAAGGGAAAAATATGTTGAATCAGAATTTTTTTATGGTGTCAACAAATCCCCAAAAAGTTGGGACAAGGCCATTTTCACCACTGTGTGTCATCTCCCCTTCTTCTTACAACATTCAACAGACGCCTGGGGACCGAGGAGACCAGTTTCTCAAGTTTAGAAATAGGAATGCTCTCCCATTCTTGTCTAATACAGGCCTCTAACTGTTCAATCGTCTTGGGCCTTCTTTGTTGCACCTTCCTCTTTATGATGCGCCACATGTTCTCTATAGGTGAAAGATCTGGACTGCAGACTGGCCATTTCAGTACCCGGATCCTTCTCCTACGCAGCCATGATGTTGTGATTGATGCAGAATGTGGTCTGGCATTATCTTGTTGAAAAATGCAGGGTCTTCCCTGAAAGAGATGATGTCTGGATGGGAGCATATGTTGTTCTAGAACCTGAATATATTTTTCTGCATTGATGGTGCCTTTCCAGACATGCAAGCTGCCCATGCCACTCACTCATGCAACCCCATACCATCAGAGATGCAGGCTTCTGAACTGAGCGTTGATAACAACTTGGGTTGTCCTTGTCCTCTTTGGTCCGGATGACATGGCGTCCCAGATTTCCAAAAAGAACTTCGAATCGTGACTCGTCTGACCACAGAGCAGTCTTCCATTTTGCCATACTACATTTTAAATGATCCCTGGCCCAGTGAAAACGCCTAAGCTTGTGGATCTTGCTTAGAAATGGCTTCTTCCTTGCACTGTAGAGTTTCAGCTGGCAACGGCGGATGGCACAGTGGATTGTGTTCACTGACATTGGTTTCTGGAAGTATTCCTGAGCCCATTCTGTGATTTCCTTTACAGTAGCATTCCTGTTTGTGGTGCAGTGTCGTTTAAGGGCCCGGAGATCATGGGCATCCAGTATGGTTTTACGACCTTGACCCTTACGCACAGAGATTGTTCCAGATTCTCTGAATCTTCGGATGATGTTATGCACAGTTGATGATGATAGATGCAAAGTCTTTGCAATTTTTCGCTGGGTAACACCTTTCTGATATTGCTCCACTATCTTTCTGTGCAACATTGTGGGAATTGGTGATCCTCTACCCATCTTGGCTTCTGAGAGACACTGCCACTCTGAGAAGCTCTTTTTATACCCAATCATGTTGTCAATTGACCTAATTAGTGTTAATTGGTCTTCCAGCTCTTCGTTATGCTCAAATTTACTTTTTCCAGCCTCTTATTGCTACTTGTCCCAACTTTTTGGGGATTTGTTGACACCGTGAAAATTTGAATCAACATATTTTTTCCTTTAAAATTATACATTTACTCGGATTTAAACGTTTGATCTGTCATCTACGTTCTATTACAAATAAAATATTGACATTTGCCATCTCCACATCATTGCATTCAGTATTTATTCACAATTTGTTTAGTGTCCCAACTTTTTTAGAATCCGGTTTGTACATCATTGGTCACTAAGGAATGTAGAAGCTGAACCTGATTCATACATAGTGGTGGGTGCTGGCTGTGTTACACAGCTGACACCCATCTCATTCAAAGAGTACAGACCAAAAGTTTGGACACACCTTCTCATTCAAAGAGTTTTCTTTATTTTTATGACTATGAAAATTGTAGATTCACACTGAAAGCTTCAAAACTAAGAATTAACACATGTGGAATTATATACATAACAAACAAGTGTGAAACAACTGAAAAGATGTCATATTCTAGGTTCTTCAAATTAGCCATCTTTTGCTTTGATTACTGCTTTGCACACTCTTGGCATTCTCTTGATGAGCTTCAAGAGGTAGTCACCTGAAATGGTCTTCCAACAGTCTTGAAGGAGTTCCTAGAGATGCTTAGCACTTGTTGGCCCTTTTGTCTTCACTCTGCGGTCCAGTTCACCCCAAACCATCTGGATTGGGTTCAGGTCCGATGACTGTGGAGGCCAGGTCAGCTGGCGCAGCATCCCATCACTCTCCTTCATAGTCAAACAGCCCTTACTTTCAAAGTTTTCCCAATTTTTTGGCTGACTGACTGACCATCATTTTATAAAGTAATGTTGGCCACTCGTTTTTCTTTACTTAGCTGCTTTTTTCTTGCCATAATACAAATTCTAACAGTCTATTCAGTTGGACTATCAGCTGTTATCCACCTGACTTCTCCTCAACGCAACTGATGGTCCCAACCCCATTTATAAGGCAAGAATTCCCACTTATTAAACCTGACAGGTCACACCTGTGAAGTGAAAACCATTTCAGATGACTACCTCTTGAAGCTTATCAAGAGAATGCCAAGAGTGTGCAAAGCAGTAATCAAAGCAAAAGGTGGCTACTTTGAAGAACCTAGAATATGACATATTTTCAGTTGTTTCACACTTTTTTGTTATGTATATAATTCCACATGTGTTAATTCATAGTGTGAATCTACAATTTTCATAGTCATAAAAATAAAGAAAACTATTTGAATGTGAAGGTGTATCCAAACTTTTGGTCTGTACTGTATATATATATATATATATTTGTGTGTGTAATTACTGCAGCAATACCCAAGGTGTAGCAGCAATCTACCTGTGTGTATTAACAAGAAATTGAGCATCAAGCCTCAATTGTCCATTTTCTGTCGGTTGCAAATAAAAATTAATTTTTAGGGTTCAATTTAATTAAGCAGCATATACACTCACCTAAAGAATTATTAGGAACACCATACTAATACGGTGTTGGACCCCCTTTTGCCTTCAGAACTGCCTTAATTCTACATGGCATTGATTCAACAAGGTGCTGATAGCATTCTTTAGAAATGTTGGCCCATATTGATAGGATAGCATCTTGCAGTTGATGGAGATTTGAGGGATGCACATCCAGGGCACGAAGCTCCCGTTCCACCACATCCCAAAGATGCTCTATTGGGTTGAGATCTGGTGACTGTGGGGCCATTTTAGTACAGTGAACTCATTGTCATGTTCAAGAAACCAATTTGAAATGAGTCGAGCTTTGTGACACAGTGCATTATCCTGCTGGAAGTAGCCATCAGAGGATGGGTACATGGTGGTCATGAAGGGATGGACATGGTCATAAACAATGCTCAGGTAGACCGTGGCATTTAAACGATGGCCAATTGGCACTAAGGGGCCTAAAGTGTGCCCAGAAAACATCCCCCACACCATTACACCACCACCACCAGCCTGCACAGTGGTAACAAGACATGATGGATACATGTTCTCATTCTGTTTATGCCAAATTCGGACTCTACCATTTGAATGTCTCAACAGAAATCGAGACTCATCAGACCAGGCAACATTTTTCCAGTCTTCAACAGTCCAATTTTGGTGAGCTTGTGCAAATTGTAGCCTCTTTTTCCTATTTGTAGTGGAGATGAGTGGTACCCGGTGGGGTCTTCTGCTGTTGTAGCCCATCCGCCTCAAGGTTGTGCGTGTTGTGGCTTCACAAATGCTTTGCTGCATACCTCGGTTGTAACGAGTGGTTATTTCAGTTAACGTTGCTCTACTATCAGCTTAGCTCAGTCGGCCCATTCTCCTCTGACCTCTAGCATCAACAAGGCATTTTCGCCCACAGGACTGCCGCATACTGGATTTCACACCATTCTTTGTAAACCCTAGAAATGGTTGTGCGTGAAAATCCCAGTAACTGAGCAGATTGTGAAATACTCAGACCAGCCTGTCTGGCACCAACAACAATGCCAAGCTCAAAATTGCTTAAATCACCATTTTTTCTCATTCTGACATTCAGTTTGGAGTTCAGGAGATTGTCTTGACCAGGACCACAACCCTACATGCATTGAAGCAACTGCCATGTGATTGGTTGACTAGATAATCGCATTAATAAAAAATAGAACAGGTGTTCCTAATAATTCTTTAGGTGAGTGTATATGTGATTGCCGTATCAATACGTAGCAGCAATCTACTTGTGTGTATTAATGAGAAAGTGAGTGTCAAGCATTATTCATTTTCCACATGGTTGCAATAAAAAAATATTTCAGTGTCAAATTTAATTAAGCAGCATATATATGTGATTACTGCAACAATACCCAAGGCATAGCAGCAGTCTAGCTGTGTGTATTAATGAGAAATTGAGCATCAAGCCTCAAGGTTGCAATAAAAAATTTATTTGTATGATCTAAATGTTCAATTTAGTAAAGCTCATATACTGTATATGTGATTACTGCATCAATACCAACATTTATACACTCCTCCGGTTGATTCCGATGAACAGACCTCACCTTGCTGGTGGTGCCCCATCTTGCCACTGTTGCTGTCTGTCTGCATCAATACTCAAGGTTTAGCAGAAAGTTACCTGTGTGTATTAACGACAAATTGAGAATCAAGACTCAATCATCCGTTTACATATAATCAGTTTCAACACTGTTGCAACTTAACTTTTTTGGGACTTGTTGAATTTAATAAAGCAGCATATATACATGATTGGTGGTGGTAGTAGTGGCCCCGTAGCCGCGCTATTGGCATTGAGGGTGGCAACAGTGGCAGTTGAGAAAGTGCAGTGGAGGGGGGCCAAAGAACCCACCATGATATCCCACAGTCTGATAGAAGCGGAAGGGTGGATGAGGGCTCCGATGGTGATTGTCTGATAGACAGGACCTGGGAGCTGGATGAGGGTGCTGAATAGGAGGCAACATCAGAGGAGGAGGGTGATGGCTGTAGCAATAAAGAGCAGAGTCCACTTACCTCTAAAAGAACGGCCAGGGCCACATCTGCTTTGGGATCTGGTGATGCAACTGACGCAGTGGGTGGGTTAGGCCCAAAACGTGCCAGAGCTAAGCCCAGCTTGGCTGCCTCTATCTCTGCTGTTTGAGTTTCTCCCATCTGGAATTTTTTCTCCACACTGCCGGAAAACAAAAGCATTCCCTTGCAAGCTGTGCAAAAACAAAATAAGACATGGGCAGGCAAACTCAGACTCCTCCTTCTCCGCCCCATCATCAGTTTACTTCCCACCTGGCCAAGTTGCTGGCATTGGATTAATTGCCATACCATTTAATCAAGGCTGATGCTTTTAAGGCGCTAATGGCGTGCCCTCAGCTTTGCTAGAAGATTCCTAACCAGAATTATTGCCCCCAAAAACCATACCAGCCTTGAAGTCTCACGTGGCGGACTATGTGGGCCGCTCCATGCAATTCTCGCTGTGCAGCAAGGTTCACACCATGGTCTTTCACAGCCCACTGGGTCAATGGATCAACTCCTTTTGACCCCCACATGATTGGGTCAGCCAGGCTATGAAACAAGGCACTTTCCCGTCGCCTCATCCTCTTTCATGGACATAACAGCAGCTGGGCAAAGGGTCGCTCACACTACCCCTTCTTCCTACCACATGTTGGCCTGGCAGAGAGTAGCCACACCAGCGAGCAGTTGCTCAAGTGAATCAAGCAGCAAAAATCCTGCTGTCTGTCAACCCGCCAACTTCAACTGGGCAAGGTGGTCAGCAACAATGGGCAGAACATCGTGGCAACCCTGAACCTGGGCAAAATAACACATATTCCCTGCATGGCACACATTATCAACCTAATGTTGCAGCGCTTTCTAAATAAATAAACTGGCTTGCAGATGATGCTAGCAAACTCCAAGAGACTGTCTAGGCACTTCAGCCACTCTTATGTGGTGAGAAACTATCTCCCGGACCTGCAGCGACAGAATGGCCAGCCGCTACACCGCTTAATCCGCAACGTACCAACTCGCTCAAATTCAATATTGCACATGCTCGAGCATCTGTATTAGTAGTGGAAAGTCGTGAATGATTTTGCCATGCAGTAGACAACCTCAGCAGCAGGGAACATTTGCATCTTGTACAGCGATGCTGGTGGATACAGCAGGGGCCAGGCTATCGGGGACTTCTGGGCCCCTGCAATGATCGGGCATGCACCGCTTCGGTGCCCGACCGATCACCATGATGTAATAGTTCGTCAAAATGCAGGAACGCACCTGCCGACATGACGCACTATTACATCAAATGTCGGGAAGGGGTTAATGCTGGCGGCCACTATGAGAGACATTATTAATGCTGGGGGACAATATTTTGGCATTATTTACAATTGGGGCCATTATGGTTGGTTGGGATAAGCCAATGAAATTCATCAATTTTTTACCTCTTGGGGACACATGACATGCGATCATCCGCCCGCCCCCTCTCTCAGGATGGCCGAGCGGTTAGCAGAATGTCAGCACATTGCTGACACTCTTCTTTAAAGGCTGACATCTTTGCTCATAGATGTCAGCCGTTTAACCCCTTCCATGCCGTGGTCCGTACGGACCGCTGTATGGAAGGGGTTAACAGGAAGGGAGCTCCCTCCCTCTCCCATCGGGGGCTGCTGTGCCATTTCAGCCCCCGATTCTTGACGTGGGGGAGGAGGGAGGAGGCCCCCCTCGCTCACCATCACCCGCTGCTCTGTTGTGGCAGCAGGTGATGGTTACCATGGCAACTGGATGCCTTCACAGGCTTCCTGCATTCCATGGTGCTGATCAGACTTCTGCTAAAGGTGTAAAGGGAAAATACAGTACAGTACACTATATATATATACAGGCCTCACTATACAGACCTCAGGCCCACTGGATCTTCAAGAACCAAGTGGGTCTGGGTCAAAAAAATGTAGAAGAAAAGTAAAAAAACACATTTATCACTGATGAAAAATAAAAAATGTAAAAGTCATTACACATATTAGGTATTGCCGCATCCATGATATCCGGCTCAATAAAAATATCACATGACCTAACCCCTCAGGTAAATACTGTAAAAAATAAAAAAGGTGTAAAAAAGCCATTTTTTGTCACGTCACATCACAAAAAGTGTAATAGCAAGCGATCAAAAAGTAATACGCACCCCAAAATAGTGTCAATCAAACCATAATATCATCCCACAAAAATCATACCCTACCCAAGATAAGCGCCCAAAAACTGAAAAAACTATGGCTCTCAGACTATGTAGACAGTAAAACATGATTTGTTGGTTCAAAAATGAAATAATTGTGTAAAACTTAAATAAATAAAAAAGGAGACAAATTGGGTATCGCCGCATTCAAAAGAACGTGCTCTATAAAAATATCACATGACCTAACCCCTCAGGTGAATACCGTAAAAAAAAAAACTGTGTAAAAAAAGCCATTTTTTTGTCACCTTACACCACAGAAAGTGTAATAGCAAGCGATCAAAAAGTCATACGTACCCCAAAATTGTGCCAATGAAACTGCCATCTCATCCCGCAAAAATCATACCCTACCCAAGAAAATCGCCCAAAAACTGAAAAAAAATATGGCTCTCGGACTATAGAGACACTAAAACATGATTTATTTTTGTTTCAAAAATGAAATAATTGTGTAAAACTTACAGAAAAAAGTAGACATATTAGGTATCGATGCGTGTGTAATAACCTGCTCTATAAAAAAATCACATGAGCTAACCTGTCAGATGAATGTTGTAAATAACAAAAAATAAAACTGGTGCCAAAACAGCTATTTCTTGTTACCTTGCCACACAAAAAGTGTAATATAGAGCAACCAAAAATCATATGATCATATGTACCCTAAAATAGTACCAACAAAACTGCCACCCTATCCCGTAGTTTCCAAAATGGGGTCACTTTTTTGGAGTTTCTACTTTAGCGGTGCATCGCGGGGGGGGCTTCAAATAGGACATGGTGTCAAAAAACCAGTCCAGCAAAATTTGCTTTAAAAAAACTGTATGGCATTCCATTTCTTCTGCGTCCTGCCATGTGACCGTACAGCATTTTACGACCATATATGGGGTGTTTCTGTAAACTACAGAATCAGGGCCATAAATATTGAGTTTTGTTTGGCTGTTAACCCTTGCTTTGTAACTGGGAAAAAAATGGATTCAAATGGAAAATCTGCCAAAAAAGAGAAATTTTGAAATGTTATCTCTATTTTCCATAAATTCTTGTGGAACACCTAAATGGTTAACAACGTTTGTAATATCAGTTTTGTATACCTTGAGGGGTGTAGTTTCTAAAATGGAGTCACTTTTTTGGAGTTTCTACTCTAGCGGTGCATCGGGGGGGCTTCAAATGTGACATGGTGTCAAAAAAACTGTCCAGCAAAATCTGCCTTCCAAAAACCATATGGCATTCCTTTCCTTCTGCGCCCTGCCGTCTGCCCGTACAGCAGTTTTCTACCACATATGGGGTGTTTCTGTAAACTACAGAACAGGGCCATAAATATGGATTTTTGTTTGGTTGTTAACCCTTGCTTTGTAACTGGAAAAAATGGATTAAACTGGAAAATCTGCCAAAAAAGTGAAATTTTAAAATGTTATCTCTATATTCCATTAATTCTTGTGGAACACCTAAAGGGTTAACACAGTTTGTAAAATCAGTTTTGAATACCTTGAGGGGTGTAGTTTGTAAAATTGGGTTATTTTTGGGTAGTTTCTATTATGTAAGCCTCACAAATTGACTTCAGATCTGAACTGGTCCTGAAAGAGTGGGTTTTAGAAATTTTTTGAAAAATTTCAAGATTTTAAACTTGTAAGCCTTGTAACGTCCCAAAAAATAAAATGGCATTCACAAAAAGATCCAAACATCAAGTAGACATATGGGGAATGTAAATTAATAACTATTTTTGGAGGTATTACTATGTATTATAGAAGTAGGGAAATGTAAATTTGGAGATTAGCTAATTTTTCAAAATTTTTGGTAAATTTTGAATTTTTTTTATAAATAAAAATTCTTTTTTTGACTCCATTTTACCAGTTTGCACAGAGAGGACCGGCACTCGCTATAGTAGTAATTATAGAATATTTTAATGGTCACATAGAGGAGGCAAGTGACGCGTTTCGGCTACTATGAGCCTTTAAACATGTTTGAGAAAGGCTCGAAGAAGCCAAAACGCGTCACTTGCCTCCTGTATGCGACCATTAATACATTCTATAATTACTACTATAGCGAGTGTCGGTCCTCTCTGTGCAAGTTTGCGTGGATTCTCCCTGGACACGCAAAACGCATCACTGATACACGGAGTGCCGACTGTATTTTCTCTGGATCCATTTTACCAGTGTCATGAAGTACAATATGTGATAAAAAAACAATCTCAGAATGGCCTGGATAAGTAAAAGCATTTTTTAGTTATTCACACATATATTGACACTAGTCAGATTTGCTAAAAATGGCCTGGTCCTTAAAGGGAAAATGAGCCCAGTCCATAAGGGATTAAACAGCCAAATGGCTAGAAAATGGACGCACAAAGTGTTATGAAATGGTTATGACAGTGCGTCTGCTTCTAAACGCCAATTATTTTTTTACATTTGTGTGCATGTAGCCTTACATGGATCTGTATGATGGAGGCGGTTTGAGAGGGAGTGATGTTTCTTACATGGGACTGTGTGTTGGATGAGGCTGAAAGGAGGGAATTATGTTTTGTACATGGGACTCAAGAGGTTGATGAAAAGGATGAGATACGGTTGTCAATCACTGAGGTTGTGGTTAGGTCAACAAGTCAGGAAGATGAGCAGAGTAAGGAAGTGGAAGAGGAGGTGGTGGACGCTGAAGTCAGTGACACAACCTGGGAAGGTTGAAAGCCAATCGAGGACAGCAATACAGTGGGGGAGGGATCTGCTGCAGTAGGGTGGCAAAAGGGAGAAGGTGGGCCACACCAAACAGGCCTGCAACTGTTCCACGGAGCATCGCCTTGCGTAAATCTCCCTTGCCAATGGGTAGGTGTTCCGCAGAATGGCATTTTTTGAGGATAGAGCGGACGACAAAAGAATAGTAGTTTGCAATCTGTGCCATACCAAAATGAGCCGGCGCGTAAACACTAGCAATCTCACCACCACCAGTATGATCCACCACATGGCATCCAAGCACCATAATAAGTGGGCTGTGTCTGAGGGTCACACCACTGCCTCCTCTTCCCCTATGTTACATGCTGGACAATCTCCTGTTGAGGGTGCAGGCCCGAGTGCCTCCCGCCCTGCACCTGGACCTTCGCAAGCACGATCAGTGACCACATCCACTTCCGTGTCCCAGCGCAGCGTACAAATGTCTTACCTTACTATTTTTCAAGGTGTGCCGTGCCCGCTTTACACCAACATGTGTCCCGTAACATAACATGTACCGTGACTAACGCAGTTACAGGGAAGGTCCACTTAACCAGAGACACATGGATAAGTGCATTTAGCCAGGGTCGCTACATTTCCCTGACGGCACACTGGGTGAAGATTATGGAGGCCGGGAGCGAGTCATACCCTGGGATGGCACAGGTGCTACAGATGCCAAGGATTGCGGGCCCTACTTCGATCAGGTTTTCTGCCAGCAGCTACGTTAGTGGATCCTACCCCCACTTCTCCTCCTCCGCCTACTCCTCCACTTCCACCTGCAAATTATCCAAGTGCAGCACCAGTCAGCCATCAGTGGTAGCTGGTAGCAGTGTAGCACTGCAGTGGGGAAGCGTCAACAGGCCGTGCTGAAGCTGATATGCTTAGGGGACAAACAGTATACAGTCTATCTACAGATCTGTGACAGTGGATAAGAGACTAGACTGAGCTGTGGATCTCGCCACTCAACTTAGAACTGGGCATGGTTGTGTCTGATGATGTCCGTAACTTGATGAAGGCTTTTTAGCTCGGCAAGTTAACACACGCCTAGCCCACGTCTTAAACTTAGTGGTTCTGCAGTTTCTCAAAACCTTCCCCAATTTGCCTGAGCTACTAGTAAAGGTGCGCCGTGTGTGTGCACATTTCCGCAAGTCATCGACAGCTTTAGATGGTCTGTCAAAGCTGCAGCAGTGCTTGAAATGGCCAGCTCACCGGCTGTTGTGCGACGTGAGCTCACGCTGGAACTCGATGTTCCACAGGTTGGTCAGGCTTTGTTAGCAGGAGAGGACAGTAGTGGAATACCAGCTGCAACACGGCCTTTCCAGCGACCCGCGCGTTATACGCATTTTAGACAACACGGATTACTGGTTGTACACCCTTCTTGACCCCGCTACAAAGAGAACTGGTGGAGAACACCAGCAAAACGGTGCAATACCAGAAGATCCTTGGTAAAAAATTGCTCCAAAAATTTCCATCTGACAACGCTGGCGGCAGAGTTTGTAGTTCCTTAGGCAAACGAGGAGGAGAGACAAGGGGAACAGACAGCAGTTCCAACAGAGGCAGGGCAACATTCTCCAAGGCCTGGGACAGTTTCATGACACCCCACCAGCACCCTCACCTTGATGCACAGCCTACTGTCACAAGGAGGGAAAATTTTTGGAAGATGGTAAAGGAGTACATAGCAGACTGTGTATGCAGCCTCAATGATCCCTCTGGACACGTGGCATGAACTGGCGCTCTACGCCTTGGAGGGGCTGGCCTGCCCTGCCGCCAGCGTTTTGTCTGAGCGGGTATTTAGTGCTGCTGGTGGCATTATAAAATATAAGCGTATCCATCTGTCAACTAAAAATGCTGACAGGTTGACTCTTAAAAAATTAACAAGGCCTGGATTGATAATGACTAGTGTTGATCATGAATATTCAAATTTTTATCGCGAATATCGGTACTTCGAGAATTCGCGAATATTTTGTATATAGTGCTATATATTCGTAATTTCGATTATTAGAGATTTTTTTTAAAATTAGTACACATGATCCCTCCCTGCTTCTAGCTTGTGTGCCAATGAGAAGGCTGCAATATCTTTGACTTTAGGAGTAGTGTTGTTTGCGAATTTTCATAATGCCAATTTTCGTAATGCCAATTTTTATTGCAAATTTTTCAATTGCTGATTTCCACTATAAAGAAAACAATGACTGAAGATAATGAATTCTCAAATTCACGAATATATGGCGAATATTCGCCCAAATATTTGCAAAATATCACGAATTTGAATATTGCCCCTGCCGCTCATCACTAATGATGACTTCTCGACTCCACCAGAGGAAAGCGGATTAACATAAAGGCACTTTAAATGTGTTGTTTATAATGTACTGAATACACTGTATTCCCATGACCCCTTCCACCACAAACAAGGGTATATGGTTGAATCTTCATTTCCTCATCCTCCTCCTCTTCCATCATATCAACATGCTTATTCGTCTCATATAATGCCCTAGCATATAATTTTTTAGAGGGTCAGCTCACCAGCAGGCCCTCACCTACAATCTTTTACAGGGTTAGCTCACCTGCAGGACCTCACCTACAATCTTTTACAGGGTCAGCACACATGCAGGCCCTCGCATAATTTTTTTTTGAGGGTCTGATCACCTGCAGGCTCTTGCATATAATGTTTTACATGGTTAGCTCACCAGCAGGCCCTCATCTACAATGTTTTATAGGGTCAGCTAACCTGCAGACCTTCGCATATAATTTTATATATGGTCAGCTCACCAGCAGGCCATCAATCATAAATTTTCAAGAATGTATGATGCCCGCCTTTATGTGTAATAAATGGTGTATTGGAGTGCCTGTTCCTTTTAATTTCTGTCAGCCCTTTCACTTAGTGCATAGGCTTTATGAGTATAGAAGTCCCACTACCTGAACAATTGTACCACAATGTGAATGAGGCCCTCCTTTATGTGATATACAGGTTATACAAGTAAATATATAGAAAATAATGTTTCCTAACAATTTTTCCTCTAAAATCGGTTTTATCTTTGGTTTTGTGCATATTATTGTCAGTCTGTAAAAGTGGCATACTACTTGGACAACATCATTCCCAGCAGCAACCTGGGAGTCCAAGATGCATCCAGAGACCCTTCCCATACTGTTCCCAAACCATTTCAGTGGTGTTTCCATCAATTTCTGACCTTTTCATGTAAACCAGACACCTTCACTCTTCAGAGCAGGGGGTGCCTGGTTTAATGTTTGGGTTCTCCCATTGACTTTGATGGTGCTCGGTAGAGCACTCGAGCATCCCGAGGTGTTTGGCCTGAGTACCCGAGCATTTTGGTTCTCGATCAACACTACCAAGCAACTTATTTTAGATTTTTTTATCCCATAGCACCGTGTGTGTTTAAAGATCATCTGCAAGCTTTGTATTATGAAAAAGGATAACACATGTGCTGGCGCGGTGTAATATTAAACACGCTGTAAATTAACACCGTCAAATGTGCATTTACCCGTAGCTACAGTAAGTATGTCAGTGTCACTCAGATATCATTTACTATTGCTTTTATTGCGTTCCAGAGATCCTATGGGGCTATATACAGAACCAACTTTTAGGGAAATAGGAGCAACTTCAGTTTGGCCCGAATGAATTTTGGTTCAAACCAAACGTTTAAAAAAATTTGGCGACCTGAACCTGAAACAAATCTTGACTGGTTCACTCATCTCTAGTCATCAGTATTAAATCTCAAAAAAGCCTTTTACATTTTTTTTTTATTAGTTAAAGAGAGTGCAAACTATATAAGTTTGCTATTGCTGTAGTTGTTCTTACCCTTCAAATAAAGGTACAGTACAGTAACATAAATTTTATTGTATCATCAATGCTGTAAAAATAAAACCCAAGAAACAACAGTGGAATTGCAGTTTTTTTCCAGTACGTAATATAAACCAATAAATTCAATTAAAATGTACAACTACAGTCCGGATCAAAAGTTTAAGAGCACTTGAAAAATGGCAAAAAATCTTATTTTACATTGTTGGATCTTAAAAAGGTTCCAAGTAGAGCTTCAACATGCAACAAGAAGAAATTAGAGTGAGACAAAATATTTTTTGAGCATTCAATTAATTGAAAATAATGATTAAACTGAAACAGGCTGTTTTTCAGCTTATCCAAATTTTAGGACCACATGCCTTTAAAAGGCCAAATCTATGCAAAGATGTGGATTCATTGTCATTTTCTGTCAGGTAGTCACACGTTGTGATGGCAAAGGCAAAAAAAAACCTCTCCCTTTTTTAACGTGGTCGGGTTGTTGAACTGCATAAGCAGGGTCTCTCACAGTGCGCTATCGCTGCTGAGGTGGAATGCAGTAAGACAGTCATTTGGAATTTCTTAAATGATCCTGAGGGTTATGGAACAAAAAATTCAAGTGAAAGACCCCAAAAAAATCACCAGCACTGAGCCGGAGGATCCAATTGGCTGTCCGTCAAGACACTGGACGATCCTCGACCCAAATTAAGGCCTTTACTGGTGCTGTCTGCAGCCCCATAACCATCAAATGGCATCTGAGACTGAAGGGCTTCAAAAACAAAAAAAGTCTTTGTCTCCTTGAACGCCACAGAACTGCTCGTTTGGACTTTGCAAGAGAGCACCAAACATGGGACATTCAAAGGTGGAAGAAAGTTTTATTCTCTGATGAGAAAAAACTTAACCTTGATGGTCCTGATGGTTTCCGTTACTGGCATGACAAGCAGATACCACCTGAGATGTTTTCTACGCGCCACAGTGGAGGGGGCACCATAATGGTCTGGGGTGCTTTTTCCTTCAGTGGAACAATGGAGCTTCAGGAAGTGCAGTGGCGTCAAACGGCTGCTGGCTATGTCCAGATGTTGCAGAGCCAATAATCTGCTGGCAGTGTCGGGAGCCAGGCCATGTTCGAGCTGACTGTCCACATCAGGGGGGACCCATGGACACGAACTATTGCTTCTGTCAATAATTATATGCCAGGACACTGTGTGCAGTGGGTGCTCTAGAGTCTCTGAACCACCTGTGTCAGTTTGAGGTGGGAGACACTCCAGCGGAGGCTCTGTTGGACTCAGGAAGTCTGGTGACCCTGGTAAGGGATTCCCTAGTACGCTCCACTGAGTACTGGTCATCGTCATGTGTATCCATGGGGACTTAAAAGACTACCCTACTGCTATGGTGTCTCTGTCTATGGTTTTCAGCAGGTGGATCCACGAGGTGGCTGTTGCAACCCACCTCTACTATGAACTTATAGTAGGGAGAGACTTTCCAGGTTTAACGGCACTGTGGCCTGTTCCGAGAGTGACTGATACGCATGAGGCAGATGTAACTCTAGCTGAGTGGCCCGGCTCAGGGGGGAGAGCAGAACCCTAGGAACCTGAGTCCGAAGGTCCAGCGGTAGTGGTGACCGCCACTTCGGTGGAAGAGGAGGAGACAACCCCGCTGAGTGTAATGGTGGGAGACATGGAGGACTTGCCGCCGGGGCCTGAGCTGGCAGACCTCAATGTCTCAGGGGATAATTTTGGTACTGCGCAACACCAGGATCCAACCTTGTCCCGAGCCTGGAAAAATGTACTAATAATAGAACCACAACAATCAGGGGCAAAATCGGTGTTTGCCGTTTTGTGGTCCATCAGGATATATTGTATTGGGTAAATCAGCTGCGAGGTGAATCGGTTGAACAGTTGGTGGTGCCCCAGGTTTATTGCAAACTCGTGTTAGAGTTAGCCCACCAGCATGTTCTCGGAGGTCATCTGGGAATGCAGAAAACACAGGACCGGATACTACAACAGTTTTTCTGGCCCAGTGTGTTTAAAGAGGTGGATGAGTTCTGTAAGTTCTGCCCGACCTGCCAGGCAACTCCCCCCAGCACCTTTTTCGCAGTCCCTTAGTACCCCTCCTGATCATCAAGGTACCGTTTGAGCGAATCGCTATAGACCTGGTAAGTCCTGTTCCGAAGTCCGCTAGGGGACACCAACACATTTTGGTTGTCCTTGATTACGCTACTCGGTACTCGGAGGCAGTGCCACTGCGACATACATCAGCAAAACATAGCTAAAGAGCTAATGGAGATGTTCTCCCGAGTGGGGCTACCTAAAGAAGTCTTTACTGACCAGGGGACCCTTTTTATGTCCAAGGCCATGAGGGAACTCAGAAAGTTGCTGCGTATTAAATAGTTACGGATGTTTGTGTACCATCCACAAACGGACGGACTGGATGAAAGGGTTAACAAAACTCTAAAAACTATGTTAAAAAGGGTGGTGACCAAAGATGGAAAGAATTGGGACCTTCTTATGCCCTATCTTATGTTTGCAGTGCAAGAGGTGCCCCAGGCTTCTACTGGGTTCTCGCCCTTCGAATTGCTATATGCCAGACATCCTCGTGGCTTGTTGGAAGTAGCCAAAGAGGCGTGGGAACAACAACCCACTCCGCATAAAAGCATCCTGGAATATGTTACCAAGATGCAACAGCGGATAGAGACCATTTTGCCTCTTGTCAGTGAACATATGGAGGCCGCTCAGCGAGCCCAGAGTCGGATCTACAATCGTCAGGCTCGGGTACGGAACTTTAACCCGGGTGATCTGGTTTTGGTTCTGGTGCCGACAGTGGACAGTAAGTTCCTAGCCAGGTAGCAGGGTCCCTACGAGGTACGTAAAAAAATTGGAGAAGTAAATTACAGGGTACACCAGCTGGGGAGGCGAAAGCCGGAGCAGGTTTACCATGTTAATTTGCTAAAACCTTGGAAGGATAGGGAAACCTGTACAAAAGACAGTCCGCTTGGGTTCTCCCATTGACTTTGATGGTGCTCGGTAGAGCACTCGAGCATCCCGAGGTGTTTGGCCTGAGTACCCGAGCATTTTGGTTCTCGATCAACACTACCAAGCAACTTATTTTAGATCTTTTTTTATCCCATAGCACCGTGTGTGTTTAAAGATCATCTGCAAGCTTTGTATTATGAAAAAGGATAACACATGTGCTGGCGCGGTGTAATATTAAACACGCTGTAAATTAACACCGTCAAATGTGCA
This sequence comes from Bufo gargarizans, assembly GCF_014858855.1. NCBI lineage: Eukaryota > Metazoa > Chordata > Amphibia > Anura > Bufonidae > Bufo > Bufo gargarizans. Next base: position 82,234,950 of record NC_058080.1, on the reverse strand, counting down.
TTTACCCGTAGCTACAGTAAGTATGTCAGTGTCACTCAGATATCATTTACTATTGCTTTTATTGCGTTCCAGAGATCCTATGGGGCTATATACAGAACCAACTTTTAGGGAAATAGGAGCAACTTCAGTTTGGCCCGAATGAATTTTGGTTCAAACCAAACGTTTAAAAAAATTTGGCGACCTGAACCTGAAACAAATCTTGACTGGTTCACTCATCTCTAGTCATCAGTATTAAATCTCAAAAAAGCCTTTTACATTTTTTTTTATTAGTTAAAGAGAGTGCAAACTATATAAGTTTGCTATTGCTGTAGTTGTTCTTACCCTTCAAATAAAGGTACAGTACAGTAACATAAATTTTATTGTATCATCAATGCTGTAAAAATAAAACCCAAGAAACAACAGTGGAATTGCAGTTTTTTTCCAGTACGTAATATAAACCAATAAATTCAATTAAAATGTACAACTACAGTCCGGATCAAAAGTTTAAGAGCACTTGAAAAATGGCAAAAAATCTTATTTTACATTGTTGGATCTTAAAAAGGTTCCAAGTAGAGCTTCAACATGCAACAAGAAGAAATTAGAGTGAGACAAAACATTTTTTGAGCATTCAATTAATTGAAAATAATGATTAAACTGAAACAGGCTGTTTTTCAGCTTATCCAAATTTTAGGACCACATGCCTTTAAAAGGCCAAATCTATGCAAAGATGTGGATTCATTGTCATTTTCTGTCAGGTAGTCACACGTTGTGATGGCAAAGGCAAAAAAAAAACTCTTCCTTTTTTAACGTGGTCGGGTTGTTGAACTGCATAAGCAGGGTCTCTCACAGTGCGCTATCGCTGCTGAGGTGGAATGCAGTAAGACAGTCATTTGGAATTTCTTAAATGATCCTGAGGGTTATGGAACAAAAAATTCAAGTGAAAGACCCCAAAAAAATCACCAGCACTGAGCCGGAGGATCCAATTGGCTGTCCGTCAAGACACTGGACGATCCTCGACCCAAATTAAGGCCTTTACTGGTGCTGTCTGCAGCCCCATAACCATCAAATGGCATCTGAGACTGAAGGGCTTCAAAAACAAAAAAAGTCTTTGTCTCCTTGAACGCCACAGAACTGCTCGTTTGGACTTTGCAAGAGAGCACCAAACATGGGACATTCAAAGGTGGAAGAAAGTTTTATTCTCTGATGAGAAAAAATTTAACCTTGATGGTCCTGATGGTTTCCGTTACTGGCATGACAAGCAGATACCACCTGAGATGTTTTCTACGCGCCACAGTGGAGGGGGCACCATAATGGTCTGGGGTGCTTTTTCCTTCAGTGGAACAATGGAGCTTCAGGAAGTGCAGTGGCGTCAAACGGCTGCTGGCTATGTCCAGATGTTGCAGAGAGCATTCCTCATGACTGAGGGCCCTTGTCTGTGTGACAACGCTACAGTACACAATGCCCGCAGGACAAGGGACTTCTTCCAGGAGAATAACATCACTATTTTGACCCATCCTGCGTGTTCTACTGATTTAAATCCAATTGAGAACCAAACCCGCCCGGGATATAACCCCTGTGGAATCTACTCCAATAATCTGCTGGCAGTGTCGGGAGCCAGGCCATGTTCGAGCTGACTGTCCACATCAGGGGGGACCCATGGACACGAACTATTGCTTCTGTCAATAATTATATGCCAGGACACTGTGTGCAGTGGGTGCTCTAGAGTCTCTGAACCACCTGTGTCAGTTTGAGGTGGGAGACACTCCAGCGGAGGCTCTGTTGGACTCAGGAAGTCTGGTGACCCTGGTAAGGGATTCCCTAGTACGCTCCACTGAGTACTGGTCGTCGTCATGTGTATCCATGGGGACTTAAAAGACTACCCTACTGCTATGGTGTCTCTGTCTATGGTTTTCGGCAGGTGGATCCACGAGGTGGCTGTTGCAACCCACCTCTACTATGAACTTATAGTAGGGAGAGACTTTCCAGGTTTAACGGCACTGTGGCCTGTTCCGAGAGTGACTGATACGCATGAGGCAGATGTAACTCTAGCTGAGTGGCCCGGCTCAGGGGGGAGAGCAGAACCCTAGGAACCTGAGTCCGAAGGTCCAGCGGTAGTGGTGACCGCCACTTCGGTGGAAGAGGAGGAGACAACCCCGCTGAGTGTAATGGTGGGAGACATGGAGGACTTGCCGCCGGGGCCTGAGCTGGCAGACCTCAATGTCTCAGGGGATAATTTTGGTACTGCGCAACACCAGGATCCAACCTTGTCCCGAGCCTGGAAAAATGTACTAATAATAGAACCACAACAATCAGGGGCAAAATCGGTGTTTGCCGTTTTGTGGTCCATCAGGATATATTGTATTGGGTAAATCAGCTGCGAGGTGAATCGGTTGAACAGTTGGTGGTGCCCCAAGTTTATTGCAAAGTCGTGTTAGAGTTAGCCCACCAGCATGTTCTCGGAGGTCATCTGGGAATGCAGAAAACACAGGACCGGATACTACAACAGTTTTTCTGGCCCAGTGTGTTTAAAGAGGTGGATGAGTTCTGTAAGTTCTGCCCGACCTGCCAGGCAACTCCCCCCAGCACCTTTTTCGCAGTCCCTTAGTACCCCTCCTGATCATCAAGGTACCGTTTGAGCGAATCGCTATAGACCTGGTAAGTCCTGTTCCGAAGTCCGCTAGGGGACACCAACACATTTTGGTTGTCCTTGATTACGCTACTCGGTACTCGGAGGCAGTGCCACTGCGACATACATCAGCAAAACATAGCTAAAGAGCTAATGGAGATGTTCTCCCGAGTGGGGCTACCTAAAGAAGTCTTTACTGACCAGGGGACCCTTTTTATGTCCAAGGCCATGAGGGAACTCAGAAAGTTGCTGCGTATTAAATAGTTACGGATGTTTGTGTACCATCCACAAACGGACGGACTGGATGAAAGGTTTAACAAAACTCTAAAAACTATGTTAAAAAGGGTGGTGACCAAAGATGGAAAGAATTGGGACCTTCTTATGCCCTATCTTATGTTTGCAGTGCAAGAGGTGCCCCAGGCTTCTACTGGGTTCTCGCCCTTCGAATTGCTATATGCCAGACATCCTCGTGGCTTGTTGGACGTAGCCAAAGAGGCGTGGGAACAACAACCCACTCCGCATAAAAGCATCCTGGAATATGTTACCAAGATGCAACAGCGGATAGAGACCATTTTGCCTCTTGTCAGTGAACATATGGAGGCCGCTCAGCGAGCCCAGAGTCGGATCTACAATCGTCAGGCTCGGGTACGGAACTTTAACCCGGGTGATCTGGTTTTGGTTCTGGTGCCGACAGTGGACAGTAAGTTCCTAGCCAGGTAGCAGGGTCCCTACGAGGTACGTAAAAAAATTGGAGAAGTAAATTACAGGGTACACCAGCTGGGGAGGCGAAAGCCGGAGCAGGTTTACCATGTTAATTTGCTAAAACCTTGGAAGGATAGGGAAACCTGTACAAAAGACAGTCCGCGGCCGGGTTTTCTAGAGGAAGAGGTTTCCGGCTCCTCTGTCTGATGCAAGGGAAGCGGTTGCCACAATAAAAATTGTTGTGGAAGCATGTATATTGCAGCCCTCAATCAGTATTTTGTGGAAGCAGGTATATCAAACCCTTTAATCAGTATTTTGTGGAAGCAGGTATATCGTAGCCCTCAATCAATATTTGGTGGAAACAGGTTATATTGAACCCCTTAATCAGTATTTTGAGGAAGCAGGTATATTGCACCCCTCAATCAGTATTTTGCGGAAGCAGGTATATCACACCCCTCAATAATTTTTTTTGCCACAAGTTATATTACACCACCCTGTTTATTTGGGTCAACAGGTATATTGCAGCCCTCAATCAGTATTCTGTGAAAGAAGGTATATCACACCCCTCAATCAGTTGTTTTTGGAGCAACAGGTATATCACACCCATTGAAAATAGTTGTTCCAATAGCGCTTGTCCCTCTATATAGCTGCTGTATCGCAGCAGAGCCGCACACAACTGCTGCACACTACAAATGCACTATATACTTTATATGTTAGAAAGTATATTATAGGTATATCACACCTCTCAATCATTTTTTGGGGGACAACAGGTATATCACACCCGTTGCAATTAGTTGTTCCAATTGCATTTGTCTCTCTATATAGCTGCGGTATCACAGCAGAATCGCACACAACTGCTGCACAATACAAATGCACTGTAATATACTTTCTATGTTAGAAGGTATATTATGAGTATATCACACCCCTCAGTTTATCACACCTATCGATGTGTTATGGGTCAAAGTTCAGTGCAATGCAAAAGAATATGGCGCCGGCAGACATCACCATATGTTTGCATGTTCGGCGAATGTGCAAGGTTTGCTGCAAAACGACCGCCGGGTGAACCACAAGGCTATCTCTACAGGTGATGTTAGCAGCAGTAGGCAGATAGAAAGATGTGATCCAGGGTGATGTCCAATCACCATATGTGGGGTCAGCAAGGAATTATTTTTTCCCCTGAAACGCAGATCCTGTGGATTTTTCTTTGCCTTTCTCTGGATCACTGCGTTATGGTTCTTCTCTCAGGACCTTAGAACGATGACTGTACCATTTGGATGATCACATTGCCTGCTTGACCTAAGAAAAGAACTACATCATTTATTTTGATACAATACAAGCCGTTGGGGGGAATTTATCAAACTGGTGTAAAGTAGAACTGTCTTAGTTGCCCATAGCACCCAATCAGATTCCACCTTTCATTTTTCACAGCTCCATTTACCAGTCATTCACCTTTTTTTTTCTTCTCCATTCGCCCTGACCGCCATGAAAATTTACCCTAAAGAATGCAGTTTCTTTGGACAGTGACATACTGTAGCTATAGTGGTTAAGCAATAGCAGTCGCATCTGAGCCTGTGTGAACTAAGATACCTCTGCCATATAAAAAGACACCAGTATTGTAACAGTACCTTGGGGGCCTGTTACAGCTTTTAAATTGGGGAAAACTCAGCTGCTGCAGAACTTCATAATACACATCTCAGCTACATCACAACTTCATAATACACAACTCAGCTGCTGCCAAACCTCTTTATACACACATCACCTGCTGCATATCCTCGTAATACATACCTCAGCTGCTGCAGAACTACAAAATACAAACATCACATTCTACAGAACATCATAATATACATCTCAGTTGTTCCAGAACTTCACTATATACATCTCTGCTGCAGAACATCACTTATATGCATCTCTGGTGCTGCATAACATCATAATACACACCTCAGCTGCTGAAGTACCTAATAATAATAATAATAATAACATAAGGTTGTCATTAGGGATGACCCAAAATGAGAGTTGTGAGGACAAGAGGCATGGCAGCCAGGCAGCAAAGTGATCCAGGAATTGGGTAGGTGAGCCAAGAAGTCTGTAAATAACTGACTCTCTGAGGAAGAGAGGAAGGAAGTGTCTGAGGGTGTGGACCTCAAAAGATGGGAATGGGAATGAGAATGCTGGTAGTGGGGGAATGACCTAGAAAGTGCATTGTGGGGAAAGAAGTATGCCGACTTCACCACCATGTTTGTTTTTAAGTCTGGGTGCATGTGAAAAGTGTAGCATAGAGCAGCAGCAGGAGAAGCAGTGTCAGATTGCCGAATCCCAGTTTTGGTGAGGGCCAACAGGTTAAGAGAATTAGCAAGAAAGAAGTTGTGAATGTAGGGAAGCTTGTTACACACCAACCATGAATTTCAGAGCACACAGTTAAAAGAGAGGAGAGAGGACACACAATGAGTATTTCTGGGGTTTGGAAAGATGTCCCCTAAAGTTAGAAGCAAAAGAGAAATAGCAAATGGTTGTGTGATTTGTAAGAGTTCTTATTGTGCTGCACCCACAGATATGATGGGTTGAAAAAAATTAGGAAGCTGAATAAAGTTTGTGAGCTGTACATGGAGGAGGGAAGGAGAAAGGGGCTGATGTGGAGAGAGTGAAATGGAGGTGAAACAGCTCGGTGAGTGTGAAGGCAAAGAGCACATAATAAAATGCAGAGAGAGACAAGGAACATAATTATAGAAAAGTATGAAAATGTGCAAGTGTGTCTTGCATAAAATACCTTTCGCCTACACTGTTTAACCGCTAGACACTTGTAGACAATGACACTTTGAGTAGGATGACATGTGCCTAAACCCCGCCCCACCACATGCGCTGCCTAAATATTAGTCTCTGTTAGTGTATTTAAAGGGATATTTCCATCTCATTGATCATAATTTATTTTGCTAATGATGTCCAATTAATCATTTGTATATATATTTTTTTATTAACAAATTCCAACCCTTCCTCATAAAATTAGGTGTCTCCTACCTCATTGTTTAGTTTGGTTTCCCATAGATACGGCCACCTCTCGCCTTCCGCATCCATAGGCTGCGCTTGCACAGATGAATCCAGTGGCTGGCCTCTCCTTGCCATCGTGAACGAGCACGGGGGCAGACGGCCACGCATGTGCTGATCTTTATTCATTTGTGCAATCCATTTTAGACGCGGTACAAAATAATATAGATCAGCGCATGAGCGGCCGCCTGAAGCCTTTGTACACCGAAATGGATAGTGAGGATGTGTCATAGAAGGATCAGAGGACTGGGACAAATTCAAAATAAGTGATTATTATTCTTACATGAATAAATGTACCACCCAATGCACTAACGATTTTACAATATATGACAATAAAGGGGTTCCTCTGAAATTCAGAAGTAACTCTATTATGGAATGGAGGAACATAGGGGGAAGACATGATGTAATGAGGGGACAAAAGGGACGCATTTATGGATTGGAGGAACACAGAGGGAAGGACATTATATATTCACATGAATGAGCACGCAAGGACTGAGTTCTCACGTGTGAGGTCATTCAGAGGTGTGGCTGGCCTACACTCAAACTGCCTAAGCCCGCCCAGCCTTAGAATCAGGAAACCAGGAAGTGAACGGCAGAGCTGGCTGCAGGTGAGGATGAAATAGCAAGATGGGAATACCCCTTTAACAAGTTGACTACACGACCAGAGCAGGAAGAGCTAAATCAAAGGTAAACAAACACATTGCCCTGTCTCATGGAATAAACTAAGGATCAAACAGTCTAACCAAAGTTAAATGGGTTGTCCGAGTTCAGAGCTGAACCCAGACATATTCCCATTTTCACCAAGGCAGCCCCTCATGTAAAACAGCCCCTGATGCTTCGATGCTCTCTCTTGCCCTGCGCTGTATTGCGCAGCGCAAGTGCTGTTTGTTTATATTTTTTTACACTGCTAGATGGAGGATTCCATCTATGATTGTTCCTGGTGATTTCACCGGCACTAGTGGGTGGGCTTTAGCGTTGCTCTAGCCCTTTTACATGTTAGGGCAATGCTAAAGCCCACCCATTAGTGCCAGTGACGTCACTGGGCTCACTGCTATGTGAAAGTCTCCGCCTAGCTTACCTATGGAGAGCCTGGTATGTGTCACGGCTGAGGATGGGGAAAACCCTCAGCCGTGCGATGCCGGAAGATGGTCGCTGCTCGACCAGGACGACAGGATTAGGGAGCAGGTCACCTCCTAAAGCGTCCCTAACCTGACCCTAACTCCTAGCTGCATGGGCTGACCTTTAAGGTAGGAGGACCCATGCTCAGGAACCTCGGATCCCTAACTCGCCCTCCGACCGGTCCCTGGACTAGGAGTCAGGGTAAGACGGCCTGTTCCTTCTGGACACGGAGGAACAGGGGTCCCACTGGCCAAGCTGCAGGGAAAAGGGGAAACACAAACAGTCTTACGGATATGGCTGGTGAACCAAACTAGTTCCACCTACCTGCCACAGCCTTGCTGACTGGATCCCTGTGCTGGCAAGCTGATGTCCACACAACCTGACATGAACCCAGCAACCACACATCCACACACAGGAACCCAGATCCATAAGCTGCAATAAAGAAGCATAAAGACAAACACATCTTCTAAACACCAAACGACATTATTTTGCTATGACCAGAAGGATGGCCCCCACTGGCAGTTGGTAAGTAACCAGGAGGCTGTCTCCAGCCAGCATGGCTGAAGCACCCTCTCTGGCTACTGCCTACAACTGAGGCTATATAGGGCCAAGAGGCCACACCCAACAATCAGACACACCCCGTGATTCACACACACAGAAAGGGAGTTAACCCTTCCAAAACCACAGAAGGGAAAACACAACTTAAAGGGGAAGTGTCCAAACAACGAACACACTGTGGCTGTTGCCGCAGGCAACGACATGGGTGGCAACCGTGTCCTGGGAGTCAGCCCGAAGGCCGGGACACTGCCACCACATGTACACTACGACCAAATGTTGCCACGGCAACCACAGTGAAGGAAAGATGTCAGTGCACACCAAACATAAACAGAATGCACACAGACATACAAAAGTGCATACAAACGCGCACACAACTCCAAGGGAACCGCACACATAGCTGTTGTCCGCGGCAACCGCACCTGAGGCCAACAAGATTATGCCTCCAGGTGCGGTTGACACTACAACCCAAACCGCGGGCAACTGTATGCGGTTCCCAAGGAGTCACGGCCATAACATAGTCGTGACAGTATGTCACCAGATCTCTAGAAAAAGGCTTTGCACTGTGAAATTTAGCACAGGGTAAAGGAGAGCATTGAAGCATGAAAGCATGCTCATATAAGAGGGTCTGACTGGGTGCAATATGTCCGGGTTCAGAGTTGACTCTTTAAAAAGATAATTTCAGCTCATGCTAACACAGTCATATACAGGTCCTTCTCAAAAAATTAGCATATTGTGATAAAGTTCATTATTTTACTGTAATGTACTGATAAACATTAGACTTTCATATATTTTAGATTCATTACACACCAACTGAAGTAGTTCAAGCCTTTTATTGTTTTAATATTGATGATTTTGGCATACAGCTCATGAAAACCCAAAATTCCTATCTCAAAAAATTAGCATATCATGAAAAGGTTCTCTAAACAAGCTATTAACCTAATCATCTGAATCAACTAATTAACTCTAAACACCTGCAAAAGATTCCTGAGGCTTTTAAAAACTCCCAGCCTGGTTCATTACTCAAAACCGCAATCATGGGTAAGACTGCCGACCTGACTGCTGTCCAGAAGGACATCATTGACACCCTCAAGCAAGAGGGTAAGACACCGAAAGAAATTTCTGAACGAATAGGCTGTTCCCAGAGTGCTGTATCAAGGCACCTCAGTGGGAAGTCTGTGGGAAGGAAAAAGTGTGGCAGAAAACGCTGCACAACGAGAAGAGGTGACCGGACCCTGAGGAAGATTGTGGAGAAGGACCGATTCCAGACCTTGGGGGACCTGCGGAAGCAGTGGACTGAGTCTGGAGTAGAAACATCCAGAGCCACCGTGTACAGGTGTGTGCAGGAAATGGGCTACAGGTGCCGCATTCCCCAGGTCAAGCCACTTTTGAACCAGAAACAGCGGCAGAAGCGCCTGACCTGGGCTACAGAGAAGCAGCACTGGACTGTTGCATGTCATTCGGAAATCAAGGTGCCAGAGTCTGGAGGAAGACTGGGGAGAGGGAGATGCCAAAATGCCTGATGTCCAGTGTCAAGTACCCACAGTCAGTGATGGTCTGGGGTGCCATGTCAGCTGCTGGTGTTGGTCCACTGTGTTTTATCAAGGGCAGGGTCAATGCAGCTAGCTATCAGGAGATTTTGGAGCACTTCATGCTTCCATCTGCTGAAAAGCTTTATGGAGATGAAGATTTCATTTTTCAGCACGACCTGGCACCTGCTCACAGTGCCAAAACCACTGGTAAATGGTTTACTGACCATGGTATTACTGTGCTCAATTGGCCTGCCAACTCTCCTGACCTGAACCCCATAGAGAATCTGTGGGAGATTGGGAAGAGAAAGTTGAGAGACGCAAGACCCAACACTCTGGATGAGCTTAAGGCCGCTATCGAAGCATCCTGGGCCTCCATAACACCTCAGCAGTGCCACAGGCTGATTGCCTCCATGCCATGCCGCATTGAAGCAGTGATTTCTGCAAAAGGATTCCCGACCAAGTATTGAGTGCATAACTGAACATAATTATTTGAAGGTTGACTGTTTTTGTATTAAAAACACTTTTCTTTTATTGGTCGGATGAAATATGCTAATTTTTTGAGATAGGAAATTTGGGTTTTCATGAGCTGTATGCCAAAATCATCAATATTAAAACAATAAAAGACTTGAACTACTTCAGTTGTGTGTAATGAATCTAAAATATATGAAAGTCTAATGTTTATCAGTACATTACAGAAAATAATGAACTTTATCACAATATGCTAATTTTTTGAGAAGGACCTGTATACCATGGAGATTTTATGTTATGTAGATATAAAGCAGGCTAGTAGAGGTACTAACAAAGATGCATATATACCCTAAGCTATGGATGCAAAATTCTTCTAAAGGAGTTGTCCCATGAAAAAAAACAAAAAAACTTTCAGCTCTAAATATAGAACAATATCTTGTTCTTTTTCACTTTTGTACTGGAGTTTCAGTTTCATTCCTCCATCACCAATTTCACCTGATTTCAAAGCAAGAATAATGCTGCATGTCAAAACACCAGTACCCCCGACAGACCTAGTTATGGGTCAGTGGAGTCCTTGGCCACTGTTAGGTTCCATCAAATGATGAATCTAGCACAGCATCATTACGAACAGACTCCTCAACAGAGATGTGAATAAAGCCCAGCTGAAATCATTACATACAGCAGCATAGTACAGTATACTGTAATACAGATAAAATTACCAGCAATATTGAGGCACTTATTCTCCACACAAGAAGAAATTTGTGACAGCATGCAATTGGGGAGAGATACATTAAAAATGGAATACATTGCACAAAACATCTTTAAAAACATAATAATCTAAACAATGGCTGGTGTTGGTTGCAGGAGATTAATGTATTACATAACAGTCTCACTATCCCATGATAATTGTGCCTTTTGGTTTATATTTATCTAAAACAATGAATATGCTCAGAGGATTTCCTGCTTCCTTGCACCTTATTAATAAACCATTATAACGATTCATCAGCGAACATGACAATCCATAATGATGCAGGACAAGATTGTACTATCAATAGAAAATGTTAACTTAGCTAAGAAATTCAATGAAAGAGCATTTTGATAATAAAGATGTTTGTACTCCTTTGAATTTTGTACTGTTCATATATTAAATGTTAATTGTTCTGAGCGCTGCTGTAAAAACATATCTGGGCTATTGCATATGCTTTATTTTTATGCTTAAGACATACAAATAGATAGGACAGAAGGTAATAAAGTAGTATATGTGATTGATAGATACAGTAGATAGATACTGTAGATAGACAGATAATAGATCATAAAATGTTACAGTACGTACCATACTAACTACTAGATTTTCATCTCTTACCATAATCTCCATATAGCATGTATATATGACATGTACTTTTATATAGATTAACCCCTTTAGGGCTTCTGCTGTACATCTATGGTGAAAGTCCAGGTTTTAACAATACCACTCACGAGCAGAGCAGGCACCATAGCCATCGTATTTTTTTTGTTTTAAACAGCAGACTTCGGGAGCTAATGTTTATGATCAGCAATACCGTAGATTGCAGACATTTACATTCTGACCATTGTATCTGAGGAATCTTTCCCTGGGAGCGTTGCATTCCTGGGGTTAGAAAGGATTCCCCACACAGAGATCCAGGAAACTGTTCATTCTTTGTAATAGCCTGAAGGATCCCAGGCTATTACTGCTGTGATTCTTATGGAGGCCTGCAGGTGGCAGAGCTAAATAAGAACATAGCGCGCCTCCCATACACTGCAATGCTAATTCATTGCAGTGTAAGTGAGAAGTGATATGAAGATCACACATTCAAGTTACCTAAAGGGGACTTAAAAAATATCTAATCAGCTCTCTTTGCCCATAATAAAAAAAAGTAAATAAATAATTAAAGAATAAAAAATAAAGATCATTGGCATTGTTATGTCCAGAAACCCCTGTTCTGTTAAAATATAAACATATTCATATTGTACTGCGTAACAGAAAGATAAAGCAAAATGCCTGATTCACCATTTTTCGTTTCGTAGCCCCCCCCCCCCCCCAAAAAAAAGAGCCCTCACACAATATATATATATATATATATATATATATATGTTATGGGGGCCAGAATATGGTGATGCAAAACAAAAATACATTTTTTTAAATTTTTTGAAAACACAAAAAAACTATGCAAATATTGCATTGTTGTAATCGTACTGACACAGACACAGAGTATGCAGGCAACAGCAAACAGCACAGGGAATGTTGTAAAAACAGAACCCATAAAACGAAGGTGGACTACATTGTATGCAATGGAGTTATTAGCAAGTACAACTAGTCCTGCAAAAAACAAGTGCTCAAATGTAAACAGAAAAATATGCAAAACACAAAGGCTTGGAGTAAATCACTGAAATGGAAAAATGTTAAATGGCCCGGTTCTGAAAGGATTAAGCCAATCATCCCATGGCCTTAACTCATTACGTCACATGATAAAAGGTCCTTTAAACTACCATTACTGCATTCCAAAGGTCCTTTAGCCTCGAGACATCACAGTAGAACAGAGAACCTGCAGCCTGTAAGTAAATAAGTATGTATGTATGTATGTGTGTTTGTGTATATATATATATATATATATATATATATATATATGTATGTGTTTATCTGTGTATATGTGTGTGTGTGCATGTGTGTATGTGTGCATCACTCATAATGCCATGTAGCTAGCCAATCCGCAGATAGTAACATGGTAACATAGTATATAAGGCCGAAAAACGACATTTGTCCATCCAGTTTGGTCTGTTATCCTGCAAGTTAATCCAGAGAAAGGCAAAACCCCTGTGAGATAGAAGCCAATTTCCCGACTCCAATCAGGCAATCAGAGTAACTCCCTGGATCAACAACCCATCTCTAGTATCTATAGCCTGTAATATTATTACACTCCAGAAATACGGTACATCCAGGCCCCTCTGGAATTTTTTTTATTGTACTCACCATCACCACCTCTTCAGGCAGAGAGTTCTATAGTCTCACTGCTTTTACCATAAAGAATCCTCCTATATGTTTGTGTACAAACCTTCTTTCCTCCAGATGCAGAGGATGTCCCCTTGTCTCAGTCACAGTCCTGGGGATAAATAGATGATGGGAGAGATCTCTGTACTGCCCCCTGATATATTTATACATAGTAATAAGATCTCCCCTCAGTCGTCTTTTTTCTAAAGTGAATAACCCTAATGTTGATAATCTTTCAGGGTACTGTAGTAGCCCCATTCCAGTTATTACTTTAGTTGCCCTTCTCTGGACCCTCTCCAGCTCTGCTATGTCTGCCTTGTTTACAGGAGCCCAGAACTGTACACGATACTCCATGTGTGGTGTGACTAGCGATTTGCAAAGTGGTAGGACTATGTTCTTATCACGGGCATCTATGCCCCTTTTGATGCAACCCATTATCTTATTAGCCTTGGAAGAAGCTGCCTGGCACTGGTTTTTACAGCTTAGTTTGCTGTTTACTAAGATTCCTAGGTCCTTTTCCATGTCAGTGTTACCCAGTGTTTTACTATTTAGTATGTACGGGTGATTTGCATTATTCCTTCCCATATGCATAACCTTACATTTGTCAGTGTTCAACCTCATCTGCCACTTCTCTGCCCAAGCCTCCAATCTATCCATATTAATTTGTAGCAGTACACTGTCCTCTTCCGTGTCAAATACTTTACACAGTTTAGTGTCATCTTCAAAAATTGAGATTTTACTGTGCAAGCCTTTTACAACATCATTAATAAATATATTGAAGAGAATAGGGCCAAATACTGACCCCTGAGGTACCCCACTAGTGACAGTGACCCAATCTGAGTGTGTACCGTTAATAACCACCCTCTGTTTTCTATCACTGAGCCAGTTACTTACCCACTTACAGACGTTTTCTCCCAGTCCGAGCAGTCTCATTTTATATACTAACCTTTTATGTGGTACAGTGTCAAATGCTTTGGAGAAGTCCAGATATACGACATCCATTGATTTGCCGCTGTCAAGTCTAGAACTTAGCTTCTCATAGAAACTGATTAAGTTAGTTTGACATGACCCATCTCTCATGAAGCCATGCTGATATATCATTATTTGCTTAATTTCATTGAGGTACTCCAAGATAGCACCTCTTAGAAAACCTTAAAACAGTTTACCCACAACAGATGTTAAACTTACCGTACAAAGGAAGAAAAGTTCCAGCACTAGGTGTTCTTATCATTGCTTTGTCTTTATTAGGTTTGCAGTTACAAATTACATCTTGTGGTCACCACCTCCCACCACCGCAAGTTGACATGTTTTGAACTGTAGCATTCTTAGTTGTAACCTCCTTGTTAAACTTACCATCCTATAGTTTCCGGGCTCTGTTTTTGGACCCTTTTTAAATATTGGCACCACATTTGCTATGCGCTCGTCCTGTGGAACACTCCCTGTCAGTATAGAGTCATTACATCTCAGAAATAAAGGTCTGGCTATGACATTACTTAATTCTCTTAGGATAAGGGGGTATATGCCATGTGGTTCTGGCTATTTGTCAATTTTAATCTTTTTAAGATGCTGCTGTACTTCTTCCTGGGTCAGACAGGGCACTTTTAGTGGGGAATTAACTTTTACATTCTGTATTTTATCTCACAGTTTATTTTCTTTACTGAATACAGTGGAGAAAAAAATATTTAATTGCTTTGCTTTCTTCTCATCGCTCTCTGCAAGTGCCCCCTCATTACTCTGTAAAGGGCCAAAACCTTCAGATATATACTTTTTACCATTTATTTATTTAATTGAAGAACATTTTAGGGTTAGTTTTGCTCTCTTTGGCAATTAATCTCTCGGTCTCTAGTTTGACTGCTTTTATTTGTTTTTTACATATTCTACTTTTTTCCTTATAGTTTCAGTGCTTCCTCGCTAAGCCTCCTGTTTTAGTGATTTAAATGCTTTACTTTTGTAATTTATTGCTTTCTTTACAGTTCTATTTATCCACATTGGTTTCTTTTTGTTCCTTAACCTTTTATTCCCATGAGGTATAATTGCAAGAAAAAGTATGTGAACCCTTTGGAATTATATGGATTTCTGCACAAATTGGTCATAAAATGTGATCTGATCTTTATCTAAGTCACAACAATAGACAATCACAGTCTGCTTAAACTAATAACAGACAAATAATTAAATGTTACCATGTTTTCATTGAACACACTATCTAAACATTCACAGTGAAGGTGGAAAAAGTGTGTAAACCTCTAGACTAATGACGAGCTAATTGTAGTGAGGTGTTAGCCAACTGGAGTCCAATCAATGAGATGAGATTGGAGGTGTTGGTTACAGCTGCCCTATAAAAAAACACACACCAGTTCTGGGTTTGCTTTTCACAAGAAGCATTGCCTGATGTAAATGATGCCTCGCACAAAAGAGCTCTCAGAAGACCTAAGATTAAGAATAGTTGACTTGCATAAAGCTGGAAAGGGCTATAAAAGTATCTCCAAAAGCCTTGCTGTTCATCAGTCCACGGTAAGACAAATTGTCTATAAATGGAGAAAGTTAAGCACTGCTGCTACTCTCCCTAGGAGTGGCCGTCCTGTAAAGATGACTGCAATAGCACAGCGCAGACTGCTCAATGAGGTGAAGAAGAATCCTAGAGTGTCAGCTAAAGACTTACAAAAGTCTCTGGCACGTTTACAGTTTGCACAAATGCACCTGGGTGTTTCACAACATTATTGGCAAAATATTCTGTGGACAGATGAAACCAAAGTTGAGTTGTTTAGAAGAAACACACAACACTATGTGTGGAGAAAAAGAGGCACAGCACACCAACATCAAAACCTCATCCCAACTGTGAAGAATGGTGGTGGGGGCATCATGGTTTGGGGCTGCTTTGCTGTGTCAGGGCCTGGACGGATTGCTATCATCGAAGGAAAAATTAATTCCCAAGTTTATAAAGACATTTTTCAGGAGTACTTAAGGCCATCTGTCCACCAGCTGAAGCTCAACAGAAGATGGGTGTTGCAATAGGACAACGACCCAAAGCATAGCAGTAAGTCAACAGAATGGCTTAAACAGAAGAAAATACGCCTTCTGGAGTGGCCCAGTCAGAGTCCTGACCTCAACCCGATTGAGATGTGTGGCATGACCTCAAGAAAGCAATTCACACCAGACATCCCAAGAATATTGCTGAACTGAAATAGTTCTGTATAGAGGAATGGTCAAGAATTACTCCTAACCGTTGTGCACGTCTGATCTGCAACTACAGGAAACGTTTGGTTGAAGTTATTGCTGCCGAAGGAGGTTCAACCAGTTATTAAATCCAAGGGTTCATATACTTTTTCCACCTGCCCCTTGAATGTGTACATGGTGTGTTCAATAAAAACATGGTAACATTTAATTATTTGTGTGTTATTAGTTTAAGCAGACTGTGATTGTCTATTGTTGTGACTTAGATGAAGATCAGATTACATTTATGACCAATTTGTGCAGAAATCCATATCATTCCAAAGGGTTCACATACTTTTTCTTGCAACTGAATGTACTTCTCACAATTAGCGTTTAGGATGCTTTTAAAAATATCCCATTTTGTGGCTGTATTTTTAGTTTTGAGGACTTTGTCCCAGTTAGTTAGGCATATGGCCTCTCTTAGTTGGCTAAATTTAGCTTTTTTGAAGTTTGGTATTTTTGTTCCTCCCTGAAGAAACACTCTTTTGAATGATAATTGGAAGGTTATTACTTTATGGTCACTATTTCCCAGGTGTCCCCCAACCTGCTCATCTATTGTTCTGTCAGGTCTATTGGTTAATAGTAAGTCCAGTATGGCCATCCCTCTAGTCGGGTCCTGAACCAGTTGGTAAAGGTAATTGTCTTAGGTTATTGCTAAGAACCTGTTTCCTTTGTGAGATATACAACTTTCAATTTCCAAATCCATATCTAGGTAGTTGAAGTCCCCCATAATAGCCACCTCTTTATGGTTTGCCGCCTCGTCTATTTCGTTTAGTAGTAGATTTTCTGTGGACTCTGGTATAGTAGGTGGTTTATAATAAACGCCTATTAGTAATTTATTATTGTTTTTGCCTCCATGTATTTTTACCCACAGTGACCCCACATGTTCAAGTCCTTCACTTATATCTTTTTGGACTGTGGGATTTAGACAGGACTTTACATAAAGGCATACCCCTCCCCCTCTCCGATTTTGGCAATCCTTTCTAAACAGACTGTAACCCTGTACATTAACTGCCCAGTCATAGCTATCATCCAGCCATAGTTATTCCCACTATGCCATAGTCCTCCTCACACATCACTAATTCCAGTTCCCCAGTTTTATTAGTCAGACTTCTGGCATTAGTATACATACATTTAAGAGGTTTGTGTATATTTTTTACCCTACACTTTTCCTTCTGAACTTCTTTTCCCTCCTTCAATTCCTCCGCCAACCCCATTGCCTTGCCCCCGGTCTTTATCTGTACTATCTTCCCATCCTATAACGTAATTACCCTCCCCCAGTCCCTAGTTTAAACACTACTCCAACCTTCTAGCCATCTTTTCACCCAACACAGCTGCCCCTTTCCCATTGAGGTGCAGCTAATCCCTATGATAGAGCCTGTAGCCGGTAGAGAAGTCGGCCGAGTTCTCCAGGAACCCATACACCTCCTTCCTACACCAGTTCTTGAGCCCCTTGTTAGCCTCCCTAATCTCCCACTGCCTTTCTTCTGTGGCTCGTGATACAGGTAGTATTTTGGAAAACACTAGCTTTGAGGTCCTTACCCTAAGCTTTTGACCTAAATCCCTAAAATACTTTTTAAGGACACTCCCCCTACCTCTAACTTTGTCATTGGTTCCAATATGGACCATAACTGCTGGATCTTCTCAAGCCCCTCCCAGTAATCTGTCAACCCGATCCGCGATGTGCCAAACTCAAGCACCAGGAAGACAATACACCGTTCAATGATCCGGGTCGTTGTGATAGATCACCCTATCTTTACCCCTAATAATTGAGTCTCCCACTACCAGCACCTGTCTGGCCTGCCCTGCTCTCCTGTTCCCCTGCTAACTGGAGCTGACATTCCCCTGACTGGCAGAGAAAGTGTCTGGCTGCAGCAGTGCTCTCCCCTAACAGATAACCCCCCCATATCTGCCAACCTTGCAAACTTGTTTGGGTGTGTCAGATCAGGGCTATCCTCCCTGGCACTCTTCACTCTACCCTGCTTTCTAACTGTTACCCAGCTAGCTCCCTCACTTTCCTGAGCCTCCTCGCTACCACCCTCCCACACATATACCCCATAGAGTGCTTGCTAAGTGAGAAGCAAACTCTTTTCCAAATTGTCAATGATGAGTGGCAGGTGCCATATTCGATTTCGACGAAATTCGCGAATATTCGATAGAATATTCGGTTTATATTCGTCGAAATCGAATATTCGTTATTATTCTAGCTATTGCGAATAATATGCGATTTAAATAATCGCACATGCGATTTTTAACTTAAAGGCTACTCTCCTATTGAAATAGCAATGCGATTAATTCAAGTTATATTAATCGCATTTGCGATTTCAACGTAATTCTCAAATCCGACAGTACATTCTAGTATATGGAGACGTTCCCATGGTGATGGGGACGCTCCATGATCATGGAATATAGCAGTGCTAACTAAGTTGGCACTGCTAAGTTGAAATCGCCATGCGATTATTTCGTGTTATATTAATCGCATTTGCGATTATCTATTTTTTATTTTTTTTACTATGGTTGGCTTCAATGATAGAATTAGCGAATATGACGAATATATTCGTTATATTCCACAAAACGAATATACGAATGTATTCGTCATATTCCACAAAACGAATATACGAATGTATTCGTCATATTCCACAAAACGAAGATAACGAAGTATTCTGCATCTTCGTTTTATCTACCTATTCGTCAACTTCGCTAATTCTAGCAATCATATAGGAAAGTTTACTATAGAGACAGATAAGTATAATTCGCTATGCGATTATATAACTTTGCTTTTTTTTATAAATAGATTATAATAATTATCAGGTATTATAATTATTCTATTTATATAAAAAAAAGCAGTCATATAATCGCATAGCGAATTAAACTTAGCTGTCTCTATAGTAAACTTTCCTATATGATTGCTAGAATTAGCGAAGTTGATGAATAGGTAGATAAAACGAAGATGCAGAATACTTTGTTATCTTCGTTTTGTGGAATATGACGAATACATTCGTATATTCGTTTTGTGGAATATAACAAATATATTCGTCATATTCGCTAATTCTACCATTGAAGCCAACCATAGTAAAAAAAAAAAAAAAAAAAAAATAGATAATCGCAAATGCGATTACTATAACACGAAATAATCGCATGGCGATTTCAACTTAGCAGTGCCAACTTAGTTAGCACTGCTATATTCCATGATCATGGAGCGTCCCCATTACCATGGGAACGTCTCCATATACTAGAATGTACTGTCGGATTTGAGAATTACGTTGAAATCGCAAATGCGATTAATATAACTTGAAATAATCGCATTTGCGATTTCAACGTAATTCTCAAATCCGACAGTACATTCTAGTATATGGAGACGTTCCCATGGAGATGGGGACGCTCCATGAGCATGGAATATAGCATTACTAAATAAGTTGAAATCGCCATGCGATTATTTCGTGTTATATTAATCGCATTTGCGATTATCTATTTATTTTTTATTTTTTTTACTGTGGTTGGCTTCAATGGTAGAATTAGCGAATATGACGAATATATTCGTTATATTCCACAAAACGAATATGGCGAATATATTCGTTATATTCCACAAAACGAAGATAACGAAGTATTCTGCATCTTCGTTTTATCTACCTATTCATCAACTTCGCTAATTCTAGCAATCATATAGGACAGCTTACTATAGAGACAGATAAGTTTAATTCGCTATGCGATTATATGACTGCTTTTTTTATATAAATAGAATAATTATAATACCTGATAATTATTATAATCTATTTATAAAAAAAAGCAGTAATATAATCGCATAGCGAATTATACTTAGCTGTCTCTATAGTAAACTTTCCTATATGATTGCTAGAATTAGCGAAGTTGATGAATAGGTAGATAAAACGAAGATGCAGAATACTTCGTTATCTTCGTTTTGTGGAATATGACGAATACATTCGTATATTCGTTTTGTGGAATATGACGAATACATTCGTATATTCGTTTTGTGGAATATAACGAATATATTCGTCATATTCGCTAATTCTACCATTGAAGCCAACCATAGTAAAAAAAAAAAAAAAAATAGATAATCGCAAATGCGATTAATATAACACGAAATAATCGCATGGCGATTTCAACTTAGTAATGCTATATTCCATGCTCATGGGAACGTCTCCATATACTAGAATGTACTGTCGGATTTGAGAATTACGTTGAAATCGCAAATGCGATTATTTCAAGTTATATTAATCGCATTTGCGATTTCAACGTAATTCTCAAATCCGACAGTACATTCTAGTATATGGAGACGTTCCCATGGAGATGGGGACGCTCCATGAGCACGGAAGGCGGCAGAAGCGGCAACGGGCACTGACTGGAGCAGCCAGGAAGCCAGGAATCCAAAGGACAGGTAAGAACAACTTTAGGGAAGTGGGAAAGGAAAAAATATAACAATTAAAAAAAAAAAAAAAATTGAATATTCGAAATATCGAATTTATAGCACTATATTCGAAATATTCGCAAATTAGCGAAGTGCCGATATTCGCGAAAAAAAATTTGCTATTCGAATATTCACGCTCAACACTAATGCCTATCAGTGGTGAAATTCGACCGTTTAGATACTCGACGTGCGATTCCAAATGGGCAATTTGCTCACAATTTAAACAAAGATATGCACCCTCAAACGGCTCTTTCAGGACTGCATACATTAGACAAGATGTGCACTGGACTGCATTGCCAATAATGGAACACATACTAAATAGGGATTACAGAAGAAAATAGAAAAAAATACAATACCATGCAGGGATAAGAATCTAGCTTATTGTAGTCCCCTCCTAAAGTCCCTGAATCTCAGGTCACGTAATCTAAAGTCACACACTTAATACAAACACACGATTAAAAATCAAACACACGAACGCTCACAAACTCGTGTTATTTGCATGCTTGTATAAATGCAGATCTCAAACCAGACTGCTTCTTTTTCCTCTGGATTCAAAGGACTGAGCTGCCCTCAAGTCTCGCTATTTAACTTCTCCTAATTAGACAGACACACCCTAATTACTGACCTATTCAACTCCCTGGAGAAGGAAGAGAAAAAATATATATAATCAAAGTATACTTAGCTGCTATGCAATAAACTTGGCAGCAAAAGTAAGTCACAGAGTACAATAAAGTCAGCAATGCACACAAATAATTTAGCTTTCACAGATACGCCCTCACATAATCTAAAGTTACACACTTAATACAAACACACACTTAAAAATCAAACACGCGAGTGATCACAAACTAGCAATATTTTCCTGCTTGTATAAATGCAGATATCAAACCAGCCTGCTTTTTTCCCTCTGGATTCAAAGGGAATATTGTTCCTCCCCCTAACAAGCCAAGGTGCCATGTGGCCATTAACAATGAAGAAGGACTATACAGTGCGGCCATCATTATTAACCCCTTAAGGGGTTTCACTTTCTGGACCAGGTATTTTATTTGCAAATCTGACCAGTGTCAATTTATGTGGTGATAACTTTAAAACGGTTTGACTTATCCAGGCCATTCTGAGATTGTTTTTTTGTCACATATTGTACTTCATGACACTGGTAAAATGGAGTAAAAAAAAAATCATTTTTATTTATAAAAAAATACCAAATTTGCCAAAAATTTGGAAACATTTGCAAATTTCCAAGTTTCAATTTCTCTACTTCTATAATACATATTAATACCTATAAAAATAGTTATTATTTTACATTTCCCAATCCCATATGTCTTCTTCATGTTAGGATAATTTTATTTTTGGGGGACGTTACAAGGCTTAGAAGTTTAGAAGTAAATCTTGAAATTTCAAAAACCAACTTTTTAAGTACTAGTTCAGGTCTGGAGTCACTTTGTGAAGCTTACATGATAGAAACCACCCAAAAATGACCCTATTCTAGAAACTACACCCCTCAAGGTATTCAAAACTGATTTTACAAATGTTGTTAACCCTTTAGGTGTTCCACAAGAATTAATAGAAAATTGAGACACAATTTTAAAATTTCACATTTTTGGCAGATTTTCCATTTTAATATTTTTTTTTCCAGTTACAAAGCAAGGGTTAACTGCCAAACAAAACTCACTATTTATGGCCCTGATTCTGAAGTTTACAGAAACATCCCATATGTGGTTGTAAACTGCTGTACGGGCACACGGCAGGGCACAGAAGGAAAGGAATGCCATACGGTTTTTGGAAGGCAGATTTTGCTAGACTGTTTTTTTTTTTACACCATGTCCCATTTAAAGCCCCCCTGATGCACCCCATGAGTAGAAACTCCATAAAAGTGACCCCATCTAAGAAACTACACCCTCAAGGTATTCAAAACTGATTTTAAAAACGTTGTTAACCCTTTAGGTGTTCCACAACAGTTATTGGCAAACAGAGATGAAATTTCAGAATTAAAATTTTTGGGCAAATTTTCCATTTGAATCAATTTTTTCCAGTAACAAAGCAAGGGTTAACAGCCAAACAAAACTCAATATTTATGGCCCTGATTCTTTAGTTTACAGAAACACCCCATATGTGGTCGTAAACTGCTGTATTTGCACACGGCAGGGCGCAGAAGGCAAGGAATGCCATACGGTTTTTGGATGGCAGATTGCAAGTTTTTTTTTACACCATGTCCAATTTGAAGCCCCCCTGATGCACCCCTAGAGTAGAAACTCCAAAAAGTGACCCCATTTTAGAAACTACGGGATAGGGTGGAAGTTTTGTTGGTACTAGTTTAGGGTACATATGATTTTTGGTTGCTCTATATTACACTTTTTGTGAGGCAAGGTAACAAGAAATAGCTTTTTTGGCACCGTTTTTTTTTTGTTATTTACAACATTTATCTGACAGGTTAGATCATGTGGTATTTTTATGGACAGGTTGTCACGGACACAACAATACCTAATATGTATACCATTTTTTTATTTATGTAAGTTTTACACAATGATTTCATTTTTGAAACAAAAAAATCATGTTTTAGTGTCTCCATAGTCTGAGAACTATAGTTTTTTTAGTTTTTGGGTGATTATCTTAGGTAGGGTCTAATTTTATGCGGGATGAGATGTCGGTTTGATTGGCACTATTTTGGGTGCATATGACTTTTTGATCGCTTGCTATTACACTTTTTGTGATGTAAGGTGACAAAAAATTGTTTATTTAGCACAGTTTTTTTTTACGGTGTTCATCTGAGGGGTTAGGTCATGTGATATTTTTATAGAGCTGGTCAATACGGACGAAACTATGCCTAATATGTCTATATGTCTTTTCCTTATTTTTTTTTACAATTTTACTTTTTGGTAAAGGACGCTTTTTTTTTTACTTAAAACTTTTAATTTTTTTTGAAAAACTTTAATTTTATAAACTTTTTTTTCACTTTATTTTTTGTCTGATCCTTGTTTCAATACAGCACAATACATCTGTATTGTGCTGTATTGAACTGTTAGTGTCTTACACTGTAAGATGCTAACAGTTGCCTAGGAGACCCAGCCTAGGGGCTGGGCCTCTTATGCTTCCGTACATGACAGGCCCCAAGCCTTGGAATGGCTTGGGGCTGCCATGGCAACGATCGAGTCCCTGCCACAGCAGAGTGGGGACCCGATGCATGAGATGAGGGAGCACAAACCTCCCATATCCCACGGTCAACGCTGACCGCGGCATATGAGGGTTTAATCCACCGGCATCGGCGTTATCGCCGATGCTAGTGGATTCAGCAGGGATCCGGAGGTCAGTAACCGCCGGATCTCTGCTTCTGACCGGGGGGACCGCATGTGGGGGGAGGAACGACTGCAGGACGAGAGCGCTCGTCCTTGAGCGCTAAGTGATGGCGTTTGAGGACGAGCATTCTTGTCCTGGGTCGTTAAGGGGTTAACCCAATTTATAGCAATTTGTGATTAATTAATTTGTAATTAGTCAAATTTCTTGGTTAACTTCGCAGAAGTTGCTGAATTGAATGTGATGTATTAATATTCAAAATTATGGAGCAATAAAAACAGTCTTCAAGATATTACACTTTTCTATGGTTTCTTATTTGTATATAGTGTATACTATCCAGCTATGTTCCATGTGCAACAGGTCACTCCACAGGGCCCTATCGTCTCACAAATTTAGTTGGAATTCCGAATGGTGTAGTGCGGCCTATATGTCTCTTTATGTGTCACGGCGCTCCTACCCGGATACAGGCTTTGGATCCGAAGTATTAAAAAGGGGAATAATGGAGGGATGAATTTCAATGGCAGCTTTACTTGAATAAACTTTCATCTATATGATTTTCAGGTTTTGTCTTGTTTCCAGCACTTTGGCATAAACTGGCAGGCAAACGCAATAACTCTGCTTTCTCTCTTTCTCTGCTGTACAGACAGGCTTGCTCAATAACTATACTTTCTTTCTCTGTGCTGCACTGAACTCTTTTTAGGTCTGGTTTCTGTACTTTAGGTCTGCTCTGGTATCCTTGGTTGGGGTATCTTTGGCTGTTATCCCCCTCATGACACTCAGTAACAGAAATTTTCATGGAGTTCTGGTGCTCTACAAGCTACTTCCCTTTTGTAGCTCCTGCTACAGCCAAATAACAATTTCCTCTGGCTGCTACTTCTTTCAGATCTTCTCAGCTCCAATATGGAGTGTAAACTGGAATTAACTAGAACTGTTGCCCCTCCCTTTTGGTAGGAAGCAGGACTGGCCCACTTCTGCCCAAAGGGGGAGAATGTAATGTTGACCATTAGAGACAATAGCGGAGTGCAGAAATGGTAATACCACTCCAGGGTGTTACACATGTATCAACAGATGGTTTTCTTCATCCTACCATTGATTGTGAGAGTCCTCCTAATTAATATTCTTTGACCTCTCTATAATTATCCTATAACATCTAACCTAGCTTTGAGCCTGCACCATAGTACAACTTTCCAAGGTAGTGAGTCTGTCAAACCATATTTACTTAAGTTATCAACAATAAAACTTATTAGCAAACCTTTCGAAGTGCTACATATCCTTTTTCCCCTAGTGATTAAGGACACATATTTCCTACCTTTTTTATCCATTTATCTTCTTGCTTGGGATCTGGATTTCTATTAACAACTGCATTTCTCTACCGTTTTCTAATTTTTAATTCAGTTCAATTACAACATAAGATTTTGCAGATTTCCTGTTGTTAACATTGCAGTTTTTATGTCTTCCTAAACACTAATTTGGTTCAGCTGCAGTCTATCTTCTGTGAGAACCCTTCCAGATACTCCCACCACCAGATGTCAAGAAAAGAAAGCCCAGCGCCAAGCTAACAGCAAAATTTAATCTCGCAGCAGCTTCTGTAATAGCATTTCTTTCTTGCATGCCTTCAAATCTTTTCAGTTAAGTTCCAATGTTTTCTGTTCTTACTCCCCGACACCATATTGTTATCTATCTATCTATCTATCTATCTATCTATCTATCTATCTATCAATTGTTACTGTTAAAGAGGTTGTGCCATAAACCACTTTTCACTATAAAGTGTATTTTTATCAATTACTCTACCTCTAATTCTGCTTTGGATAAATATATAATTTTTTTATTTACCTCATTTGCAGTTTTCTCTTATCCCCCATGCTTGGATTTGTCATACGTCTGCTGTTGCATCATACCTTAGGGCAGTGAGATCTTTCCTCACATCAGCAGCACATTTGACACTAACCACCCCTCTTTTTCTTACCAATGATGCTTACATTACATATAACCTTATATTCCTATATTACAAAGCACCGATGAGGAACATAATCTGTGCAACTGAATATCATAACAGATTTGCCACAGGATCACGGGGTAGAATAATATACTAATAATGTTGGGTGGGATGCATTTATATTAGTGACACAACCATTTTAAATATTACCTTGCACACAAAGCATACTGTATAGTCATAAGGCAAGAGTTCAGGATTTAAGCAAAATAACACACAAGATAAAGAATGTGGATCTTTAGGAAGAGACAGCAGGGACAACAAAATTGGAACATAAAATAAAATATGGAACACAGTTACAGCAACACAGGAACAAACAGGGAATGGTCTTGCAGAGACAAATTTGTAACTGAGGAAAAGAAAAGTTGAGTTTATGACTGTAGTTTAAAATAGTTGGTAAGGCCAAAAAAAGACATAACGTTTATTTCAGTTAAATCTATTGTCATTCACGGCTAATCCAGATGAAGGCAAAAAAAGAAGCCTCATAAGGACTAAATGTTCCTCATCTTAGAGAAAAAAGTCCTCCAAATCGATCAATCAATATAACTTAAGAATTTTTTTTTAATAATTGCAATCACATGGTATTTTTCATGTGTCTGTTCTTTGTGCTTCTTGATATTTGCTGTTGATACTTGTTTTTTGCATTGTATCATCAAGTGACTGATATCTCCTTAAAATCATTTTTTAGGCTGCTAATAGAGTCAGCCATATGTAATAATTGATATAATAATTAATAATTATTACAATAATTAATATAATAATTGGCATGCAACTACGGTGAAGATCTCTCACAGTGGTCAACATTAAAAAAAGTGGTAGTTCGAGCATCAGGGAGACTGACAGACATAAGTTTTGTCCTGCGACACCCTGCAAACTGGGACATGAAGCTAGGTATCGTGGATGATTGTTTTTCTTGTGCTCTGGCAGCAGGCACAGTTTCTCCGAGCCCAGGGCCACGGCCTCTGTGTGAACCATCAGCATCACGGCCACTTCCACGTCCCTTACTGCTCGCCTCGTGCATATTAATTGTTATATGTACGCTTGACACACAAGATGCGGCATGGATGTCACAGTTCACAGCAAGCACAGTATATGGAAAAAGTACGTAAAAGTGTGGAAAAAGGAAAATAGATTTCACTTATATTTTTACAATCTTTGGCCCTGACACACAGAAGGTATTGGACAGATGTCACTAGTCACTGCAGTCACCCTCTATAGAAAAAGTATGGAAAATGGTGGAAAATAATTTTCACTTATAATTCTCCAATCTCTGGCCCTAACACACAGAAGGTATTGGACAGATGTCCCTAGTCACTGCAGACACCCTCTATAGAAAAAAATTATTGAAAATTATGAAAAAATATATATTTTCTTGTGCTCTGGCAGCAGGCACAGTTTCAACGCTCCCAGGGCCACGGCCTCTGCGTGAACCATCAGCATCACGGCCACTTCCACGTCCCTTACTGCTCATCTTGCGCATATTAAATGTTATATGTACGCTTGACACACAAGATGTGGCACGGATGTCACAGTTCACAGCAAGCACAGTATATGGAAAAAGTACGTAAAAGTGTGGAAAAAGGAATATATTTCTACAATCTCTGGCCCTGACACACAGAAGGTATTGGAGATATGTCACTAGTCACTGTAGACACCCTCTATAGAAAAAGTATTGAAAATGAAGGAAAAAATATGGTAATTTTTACTTAGATTTCTCCAATTTCTTGCCCTGACACACAGAAGGTTTTGCACAGATGTCACTAGTCACTGCAGACACCCTCTATAGAAACGTATTGAAAATGATGGAAAAAATATAGTAATTTTCACTTATATTTCTCCAATCTCTGGCCCTGACACACAGAAGGAATATTGACAGATGTCACTAGTCACTGTAGACACCCTCTATAGAAAAAGTTTTGAAAATGATGGAAAAAATATAGTAATTTTCACTTATATTTCTCCAATCTCTGGCCCTGACACACAGAAGGTATTGGACAGATGTCACTAGTCACTGCAGACACCCTCTATAGAAAAGTATTGAAAATGATGGAAAAAATATAGTAATTTTCACTTATAATTCTCCAATCTATTTCCCTGACACCCAGAAGCCATTGGACAGATGTCACTAGTCATTGCAGACGCCCTCTATAGAAAAAGTATTGAAAATGATGGAAAATAATTTTCACTTATATTTCTCCAATCTATGGCCCTGACACAGAAGGTAATGGACAAATGTCACTAGTCACTGCAGACACCCTCTATAGAAAAAGTATTGAAAATGATAGAAAAAAATTGTGCTGTAGCTATAAAATACTGCCAGCCTGCCACCACACACAATAGTCCTTAAAAGGACTTTTGGGTCTTTGAAACATTTTTCTACTAAATTGATTGCGATCAGACTCCCTACACTCTCTGTCCCTTCCGAAGCGCAGCTCTCCCTGACTGCAAATGAGCTGAACATGCGTCATCGGGTGCTATATAGCACCCAATGACGTGTTCCGGCCAACCAATCACTGTAATGCAAACATGGCTACTAGAATTACAGTGAGGGCAGTACTTACCTGCACGTTTATTGGCTCCATAGCAGGGAGGAGACTCGAGCATGGCGCTCGAGCACATGCGGTACTCGGCCTAGTACCACCATGCGCCGAGCATAGCGATTCTCGAGCCGAGCAGCAGTTCGGCAGAGCATGCTCGCTCAACACTAGTCAGCATCATACGCCTACTGATTGTATCATTATAAGTCAATTTTTCATAATTTTAAAAGCTGTATATGGGATGTATTTACTGTATACATGAATGCTTTCATAGAATGCAAAACAATTATTTTATGCAGAGCAAACATGACATACATTCAATGCGTAATATCACCATTCAATGAATAAATACCTACCCCATTCAGAATTCGCAGAATGCTGCCTTATAGTTGCAGCATTTTTCCAGCTGTAATAGTACATTTAAAAGTCTGTAATGTTAGACATTTGTTCATTTCATAGGTGACTGAAACGCTTCAAGGATCACTTGCCTGTTTATGAGTCAACAGTTATCTATGTGACTGTCAAATGTCTTCCCAAAAAGTCACAGCAAATCAACTTAAGAGGAATTTAAAACATTTGAATGTTTCTTTGAGTAATGAAAACTTTTGAAGTAAGAATAAATCATAGGTTTTCTTGGCTAAGGCTCTTGAACCTATTGACTGCAATCATCTTGAACACAGGAGGCACAATGTTTGATGCAGAAGATCAAATTTGTAGGTTTAATACAAAAATTATAGTCAAAAATGAAAATGTAGTAAGGAATCCAACACATCATAAATCAGTAAGTCTTTTTAATTCCAGTTTGTCCCACTTTCAAAAATCTCTACCATGAAAAATAAAAATAAAACTTTTTTTTTATATCCAGAACCTGACAATTGTATTCTCCCATCTTATACACAATTTCTCTTCATTGTGATTTGTTAAAATTGCATTGGCCCAGGTAAGACTCTTAAAAAAGTATTCCATCTCATGAAGTAATAGCTTATTCTTAGGATATGCTATTACTTTATGGTCATTGGCACTCTGACCTCTGGGACCCCATCAAACTTAGGGTGCATTCACATGACAGTATGTATTTTGCGGTTCGCAAAATTGAAGGTCCGGAAAAAATACAGATCACGTCCTTGTGTCGCATCCTTTTTTTTTTTTTTGCGGAACCATTGTAACAATGCCTATTCGGGCAAGAATAGGACAAGTTCCATCTTTTTTGCAGGACGGCGTAAAGGATATATGGATACGGACAGCACGTGGTGTGCGGTTTGCCTTTTTTGCAGCCCTAATTAAATGAATGGGTCCGCATCCAATCCCCAAAAAATGCAGATAGAATGCAGAACACAAATATGGTCATGTGAAAGGGACCTAAAGGAATCACTGAGGGGCACATTTATTAAAACTGGCGTCTAAAATATCCCCTAAGCTGGCGCCGATCTCTTCATATCTTTGGCGGACACTTTATACCTCTGTGCTGGTTATGTTATGTAGAGGCATCGGCTCCCATGCTGGCATGTAATTAATTTTCTACGCCACCCACAAATGTAGAACATGATAAATGAGACAAGCTGGCTGGCCATCCCCTTCCCAATCCACACCACGCCCCCGTTTTCCACCACCCCAGAAAAGTATTGTGAGCGGGAGAAAGTCTCAGAATCACCGACAAATCCCCTTTGAGGCAGAGTCTGCGACAAATGTATACCAAAAAGCGGCATACGTCAGATCATAAATGACCCCCAAAGTTTCCAAAGCTTAGGAAACCATGACATATTGTGGAGTTTACCATTTGCTTTGGATTGCAGATGAACACAAACTGCATTTATGGCCTATCTGGTACAGCATAAGGTTGAAAATAAATAAAATTACAGATTTATCAAAAGTGATTAAACTTTTAAACTGATAAAACTATGCAACTAAACCAGTTTACCTTTACAACAGTTTGAATAAATCAACCTCTATGAGTTTACCTACAGCATTAAAGGGCTTCTCTGGGCTTTTAATATTAATAACCTATGCTCAGGATAGGTAATTAATAGAGATGAGCGAATCGAAGTTGACGAAGTGGAATTCGATCTGAATTTCAGGAAAAATTTGCACCAGGCCTGTTTGCTGTTCAGCGGTGCAGTTATATGTTCTAAAGCACTTTTTGGTGTGCATTAGTGGCAAAAAAATATTAATTTGTCGTTCAGCGGTGCAGTTGTATATTCTAAAGCCCTTTTTGGTGGGTATTAGTGGCAATAATATATATATTTGCAGTTCAGCGGCGCAGTTATATGTTCTAAAGCCCTTTTTAGTGTGTTTTAGTGGCAATAAGCATATATTTGCTGTTCAGTTGTGCAGTAATAGGTTCTAAAGCTCTTTTTGGCGTGTATTAGTGGCAAAAAATATATATACTTGCCGTTCAGTGGTACAGAATTATGTTCTAAAGCCCTTTTTGGTATGTATTAGTGGGGGGGAAAAAAGGGGCTCATTAGCGGTCTTGAAGTGAGAAAATGACAGATATTTTTGGGGTGTTTTAATTTCCTATTTATTTATTTATCTGATCTAACAGTATGTCAGACCGAGAATTACCAGGCCCTGCACAGGGGAGTGGCAGAGGCTTAAATGTTTCTGGCGCAGGCACAGGTTGCAGCAGAGTAAGGGGGCGTGGCAGAAGGAGTCACAGCGAGAGGCCTAAGCTCCCGGTGTCGTCAAGTGGTCCGGTCTTGACCAGCAAGCCAGTGGTTCTTGAATGGTTGACTCAGTCATCCACTTCGTCCCAAGTGACATCAGCCAAGAGTCGGTGAGTTTGTCAGACACAACCCTTAGTTGGAATGGCACGAGAGCAGGCCCAGTGACCTCACCTGTCCTCCACCTGCCTCTGTTCTTTTCTGTACTACACAGAGAGCATGAGCTACTAGAGTACAGTCAGCAGCTATTGGCCAGCCAAGATGTGGAGGAGACATCCGCTGCTTCCTCCGGTAGTTGGGCAAGTAGTGATGAGGAGAGTAGTGTGGGACCTGGTGTTGTGAGCAATCAGGCTCCTGACCCAGAGACCATTGAGGAGGACATCAGTGACTTGCAGACAGTACTCGATGATTATGATGTAGTTGATCACACTTAGGAGCCAGGTGAATTAGGGGCTTTATCATCATTGGGAGAAGAGGGTGGCAGCTTGCCCATGAGGCAGCGGCGGAGCCAGCAAGTCGCTAGAGTAAGTGGGAGTCGGCAGGGTGGCAGCAGTGGGAGGTCGGGAGCCAATAGTGCCTGGGGTAGACCACCCACTTTGCAGGAGCCTACCTGCCCGGGAAGTAGTGGTGCAGGGGTTCACGGAAGCAGCGGCGGTAGTAGTCAGTCAGTGTGGAGTGCTGGGGTAAAATCACCTACATGGCAGTGTGGCATTTTTTTGTTAAGCCACCGGAGGAAATCATGGCCATTTGTAGAATCTCTGGGCAGAAGGTGAAGTGTGGCCAGGGTGGCAATGTTGGCACTATGGCCCTGCGTCAACATATGCAGCATCACCATAGAGTGGTCTGGTAGAACCCTGACTCCGATGTAGTGGTCCATCCTGCCGCAGCAACCACTGCATTACCCAGTGGCATGCACCGGATTTCCGGCAGTCAAGGCTCCACCACCTCAGCCGAAGGGAGCTGTCTTTTCTTCCCATCACCTGCTAGTCCTGATGCTCCTCCTCCTACTCCTCGTCAGTCATTCCGTCAGCAATCGATCACTGAAGCGTTTGCCAAGAGACAACATTATGTGTGCACTCATCCAATGGCACAGAAGCTGAATGTGCTCCTGGCCAAGTTGCTGGTGCTGCAGTCCCTCCCTTTCCAAGTGGTGGACTATGCACCTTTCAGAGAATTAATGGCTTGTGCCTGATGGCTTGTGGCAAGCCAAGGTGGGTAGTCCCAAGCAGTAATTTCTTTGCCAAAAAGGCAGTACCAGCCCTGCACACGTATGCATAATAGAAGGTGGGCCACTCCTTGAGCTTGCCGGTGCCTGCTGAACTGCACGGCAGCGCCGACATGTGGTGTTGTAACTATGGTCAGGGACTATACATGTCGTTTACAGCCCATTGCGTGTATGTGGTTCCTGCACAGCCACACCAGCAACTTGGCCAGGTGATACGGCTTCCGCCTCCACGTTCTCACGCCATTAGTCTTGCGTCAATGTCCGCCTCTGCCTCCTCATCTTCCACCGTGTCCTCAGCCTCCACTGCAGGGACAATTCACAGTGCCCCTCCAGCATTCTACATGTGCAGGGCACTGCGGTGTCACGCTGTTCTGCACTTCATTTGCCTGGGTGAATGGAGTGACACAGGTGAGAAACTGCTACGTGTCCTTCATGGAGAAATGGAATCCTGGCTTTCTCTGAAACAACTCAAAATAGGAATCATGGTGACTGACAATGGGAAAAGCATGGTGTCTGTGCTGCATCAAGGATGGCTGAGCCATGCGCCTTGCATGGCATATGTGTTCAATCTGATTGTCAAGCGGTTCCTGAAGTCTTCCACCCATCTGCAAGACATCCTAAAAATGGCCAGGAAACTTTGCATGCACTTCAGCCACTCGTACACCGCAAAGCACACCCTCCTTGAGCTGCTGCGGCAGAAAGGCATCCCCCAACATAGGCTGATATGCGACATTTCCACATGTTGGAATACCACCCTCAACATATTGGACCGACTATACGAACACAGAAAGGCCATCAACAATTTCTTGATGATCTAATCGGACAGGAGTACTTCCCTGTGTAACTTCGATGTCAGCTAGTGGCAGTTCATGCGTGACACCTGCCGTTTGCTCAGGCCATTTGAGGAGGCCACATTATTTGTCACTCGCCAGGACTACGGGATGAACAACGTCATTCCACTGCTTCATGTACTGGAACAGATGCTGGTAAATCTGGCTGATCAGGGGACTGGAGACATGGCGCCTAGATCTCATGGCCACATGGGGGCTGAACTGGAGGAGCAGGAGGACATTGAAACACAAGCAATGTGTAGCGAAACAGGTAGTTTTTCTACACAGGTAACAGAAGAGGAGGAGCACGAGCAGCCAGATAAGCTACAGGACGATGAGGAGATGAGGCAGAGGACCCGCACACACATGGCAGTATGCAGTGGTGATGGAGGCAGGGAGTCCCTCCGAGTCACTTTCACAAATGGCCCAATGCATGCTCACTTGCTAGCGTAGTGACAGCCAAATTGTCACCATTCGGCAGCGGGATGACTTCTGGTTCTTCACCTTGTTGGACCCTCGCTACCGGTCCAAAATGGGGGCCTTTTTTACACCTGCTTAGAGGGAGGATAAATTGAACTACTATAGAGACATCCTATGTAGTCAGTTGGTCGTTGCCTATATGCGCCATTGTCCATCCTCTTGCAGGTATGAGCAGGAGGGCCCTCTGCGCTTACGTTCCTCTGCCATGTCTGCTGTGACAGGGTGGGAGGGTAGGAACAGTTCCAGCTCCATCAGCAGCAACTTGAGTCTAGAGTCACTGATGAACAGCTTTCTTCACTCGCCTAGTGAAGAAACTACTAATCAGCAGCAGCAGCAGCTACAACTGGAGCAGGACCTGAACCAGCAGGTGGTGTCATTCTTGGACATCTCCCTGCCACTCCACATTGAATATCCGCTGGACTACTGGGAAGCCAAACTGGATTTGTGGCCGCAACTGGCAGAGTTTGCCCTTAAAAAGCTGTCCTGCTCGGCCAGTAGTGTGGCATCAGTAGTGTGGCGGGGGCCATAGTTACCCCAAGAAGAACTTGCCTGTCCACCAAAATGTGGAGAGACTGACCTTTGTCAAGATGAATCAGGCGTGGATTTCCACCCTACAATTCCTGATGCATCAGACTAGATCGTCCATGGTGCCACACCAACACTTTGACAAAAGAGACTGGATTATTCTGGCTACCTGCCTCAGCTTCTATTCTGATGCTGCCACCTGCCTGATGCCACACATCTGATGCCAAGTGCTCCTTCTTTCACCCACCATCTTCAGCTTGTACTGGTATTGCCACCCACCTCCCCACTCTGTCACCGAGTCACGCTGTGGTCTCCTGATGCTGCTGCCACCTCCACACTATGTCACCTTGCCACTCTGTGGTCTCCTGATGCTTCTTCCACGTCCACACTCTGTCATTGTGCCACCTTGTGGCGTCTTGATGATGACGCTGTCACCTCCACACTCTATCATTGTGCCACTCTGTGACCTCCTTATGTGCTTCCACCTCCACACTGTCATTGTGCTACCCTGTGGCCTCCTAATGATGCTGCTGCCACCCCCACATGCTGTCATTGTTCCACCCTGCGGTCTGAATGGAGCCTTACAGGGGGGTGATCAATGACAGGGGGGTGATCAGGGAGTCTATATGGGGTGATCACCCCCCTGTCATTGATCACCCCCCTGTAAGGCTCCATTCAGACGTCCGTATGTGTTTTGCGGATCCGTGGATCCGCAAAACACGGACACAGCGGATCCGCAAAACACATAAGGACGTCTGAATGGAGCCTTACAGGGGGATGATCAATGAAAGGGTGGTGATCAATGACAGGGTGGTGATCACCCCATATAGACTCCTCGATCACCCCCTGTCATTGATCACCCCCCTGTAAGGCTCCATACAGATATTTTTTTAGCACAAGTTAGCGGAAATTGATTTTTATTTTATTTTTCTTACAAAGTCTCATCTTCCACTAACTTGTGTCAAAAAATAAAATCTCACATGAACTCACCATACCCCTCACGGAATCCAAATGCGTCAAATTTTTTGGACATTTATATTCCAGACTTCTTCTCACGCTTTAGGGCCCCTAAAATGCCACGGCAGTATAAATACCCCACATGTGACCCCATTTCGGAAAGAAGACACCCCAAGGTATTCCGTGAGGGGCATATTGAGTCCATGAAAGATTGGAATTTGTGTCCCGAGTTAGCGGAAAGGGAGACTTTGTGAGAAAAAAATATATCAATTTCCGCTAACTTGTGCCCAAAAAAATTTTTTCTATGAATTTGCCATGCCCCTCATTGAATACCTTGGGGTGTCTTCTTTCCAAAATGGGGTCACATGTGGGGTATTTATACTGCCCTTGCATTTTAGGGGCCCTAAAGCGTGAGAAGAAGTCTGCAATCCAAATGTCTAAAAATGCCCTCCTAAAAGGAATTTGGGCCCCTTTGCGCATCTAGGCTGCAAAAAAGTGTCACACATGTGGTATCGCCGTACTCAGGAGAAGTTGAGCAATGTGTTTTGGGGTGTCATTTTACATATAACCATGATGGGTGAGATAAATATCTTGGTCAAGTGCTAACTTTGTATAAAAAAATGGGAAAAGTTGTCTTTTGCCGAAATATTTTTCTCATCCAGCATGGGTATATGTAAAAAGACACCCCAAAACACATTGCCCTACTTCTCCTGAGTACGGCGATACCACATGTGTGACACTTTTTTGCAGTATTCCGTGAGGGGCATGGCGAGTTCCTAGAATTTTTTATTTTTTGTCACAAGTTAGCAGAAAATTATGATTATTTTTTTTTACAAAGTCTCATATTCCACTAACTTGTGACATTTTACATATACCCATGCTGGGTGAGATAAATATCTTGGTCAAATGCCAACTTTGTATAAAAAATGGGAAAAGTTGTCTTTTGCCGAGATATTTATCTCACCCAGCATGGGTACATGTAAAATGACACCCCAAAACACATTGCCCAACTTCTCCTGAGTACGGCGATACCACATGTGTGACACTTTTTTGCAGTCTAGGTGGGCAAAGGGGCCACATTCCAAAGAGCACCTTTCGGATTTCACAGGCCATTTTTTTACAGATTTTGATTTCAAACTACTTTGCACGCATTTGGGCCCCTAAAATGCCAGGGCAGTATAACTACCCCACAAGTGACCCCATTTTGGAAAGAAGACACCCCAAGGTATTTCATGATGGTCATAGTTATTTCATGGACGTTTTTATTTTTTGTCACAAGTTAGTGGAATATGAGACTTTGTAAGGGAATTTTTATTTTATTTTTTTAAATCATAATTTTCCGCTAACTTGTGACAAAAAATAAAAAGTTCTATGAACTCACTATGCCCATCAGCGAATACCTTAGGGTGTCTACTTTCCGAAATGGGGTCATTTGTGGGGGTTTTCTACTGTTTGGGCATTGTAGAACCTCAGGAAACATGACAGGAGCTCAGAAAGTCAGAGCTGCTTCAAAAAGCGGAAATTCAAATTTTTGCACAATAGTTTGTAAACGCTATAACTTTTACCCAAACCATTTTTTTTTTACCCAAACAGTTTTTTTTTATCAAAGACATGTAGAACAATAAATTTTGCGAAAAATTTATATATATATAACGTTTTTTTTTTTTAAATCACAACTGAAAGTGAAAAATGTCATTTTTTTGCAAAAATTTCATTAAATTTCGATTAATAATAAAAAAAATGTCAGCAGCAATGAAATACCACCAAATGAAAGCTCTATTAGTGAGAAGAAAAGGAGCAATAAACGGTGAAAGTAGTGTAGTGCAGAATTGTAAAAAGTGGTCTGGTCATTAAGAGTGTTTAAGCTAGGGGGGCTGAAGTGGTTAATAGAACAGGTTCTGTAGACATCTATGTGGAATCAGCTGCCGATGGTGTAAAAGGATTACGCTTCTTCTTGACACTAACATTTACCTGTAAGGCTGAGTTCACACTTGAGTTATTTGGTCAGTTATGGCCCTGTAACTGCCCAAATTACTGAAGTGTGCAGTGATTCTAAGAGCGACTCCTGTCATCTGCATGTCATACTGACTCACAGTATTGTTTCACTAACACAGCAGACTCCCTATGCGTGTTACTGCAAGGAACAGTGTTCTACACCACTATAAAGGCTCTCTGCAGCCAGGAAATAGACATTTTTTTAACGCAATTTGCTGCAAATAAATTCAGATCGAAACGATTTTTTTAGAAACGTTTTTCTGTCTCTTTTCTCTTCCTGCTCACCATAGACATAGCAGCAGCAAGCAGGAAGAGAGAAGGGAGATGGCACACGTGCACTGCGTGCACCTTCCCTTCATACAGCTGATCCATGGAGGTTCCGGGTATCGGACTCCTGATGATCTGATATTGATGTAACGAAATCCTGGGCACATGCAAGTTGTTTCCAAGTTTAGTCTTTTTAATGAATCAATCACCCTGATACCTATATCCCGCCATTTTGCCAACTGCACCCTGCATTGAATGCATGCACATAGCAATTAAAACAGCACCATATGAGCAACATATTTAGTTGCTTTTAACCAAAAAGTAAGATTTTTTTTTTTTTAAAGACCTACACCTTTACAAAGCATTTATATTATAAAAATACTAAAGCAATACACACATTATACAAACAGCAGGAGTGTGCTTATTTGAGATTTGTTCCGGCTAAACTTTAAACTGCTGATCTGTGCAAGTAAAAACATCCCAACCCCGGCTACTACGGCGGTTTTACATTTTTTATATTACCAAATTATGTTTATTGAACCTTGAGGGCTTTTGATATTTGGAAAGAATTAATCTCCGTTAGGTGTTATTTACTGAGCTATGAGTTTAATAATCATTTTATTTTGAATGTTTCTTCCTGACAGAATCCAAAAGTATTTCAAAACTGCAATAAAAAAAATAAAAAAAATGCACACATGCAAAATCTCACAAACTTTACAAAGAGAGACAAGAAAAAGTTAAGAATGTAAACCAGTTGTTAATTCATTAAGTACAAACACCTATTGGGATTTTTTTAAAGGTGGACAAAGTTATACTAATATTATAAAACAGGTAAACAGGGGAATAGCTAATGTGGTGGCATAGTATCTTCCATTGTGAAGTTTCCTGTCCTCTCCTGCTCACTCATGGACACTTTCACCTCTAGCATGCAATCTCCTTCATCAGATCATCACAAGCCCTTGCCACATGTCACCTTCTCCACAAAAGGACAAGCTTGCTTCTCCAGATGACCATGTCCTGTTCAATTTTGTACACAAACCTTCAGCACTTATGTCTAGCACCTCACACAGATCACCTACACTCACGACCAATGGGGCTAAGCCTCCTCCTTTTGTAAATCTCCACTGGCCCTTCCCTATCCACATGGTGGCACAATGCATCCATTTCAGCTAGCACTAATCTCCTGCTGGGCCTACCCAGTCCTTCATACTTCTTCCGCAACCCTCCTTCAGAAAGTTACAGCACCACAAATGTAACAGCAGAGCAACAACACATACAGTATGTATATATGTTACTGATCCACTGAATATGGATCAAGATGGATCAGTGATGTGGAATCACTGTGCCCGGTAACTGGTTTGATGTTACGCCAAACCCTAAGGGCGTTATTGTGGTATTCATCCTTTAACCCCTATACAGGAATGTGTGACCAGACTGCTGCCTCCTGGGATGGTCCCGGTGAACTTGGCAGCTGACCCGCATAAACCACAAGCACAGTCTGAACAAGAACCAAGACTAGAACACAGAACTCTGGAAAACCACAACAGGCAGACTGGAACAAGAGCAGGGTAACACAGACAGACCACAACAGGAACTCAGGCAGGAACAGTTCAGATAGGAAAGGACTGGACAGAGAATAGAGCAACAGAACTACTGTACATACTCAGATACAGGAGCTATTGCAGGCAGAAAGAGGAATTAACCTCTACATGGAACAGAGAACACACAGCGAGCAAGGGTGATTAACCCTTGCCATGCTGAACAGAACAGAGAAGCGAGACATACCAATGACCATTGTGAGGAATATGGATTAATATTTACTGTCAGCCATGTCCTCACACCCCCTCATTTGCTGACAGACAGCAGAGGTAGGGAAATCTACAGGATTTCCCTGCTTCAAAGCCCCCAGCCCTGATTGCAATTTGATGCACCTCTTGGCATGATTCAGTGTACATGCCAAATAAGTTTCCACTCCCCCCCCCAGCCAACTGAGTGTCAGTTGGCCAGGAAGACACCCCTCAGGGGGTCCAAGCTTCAATGAGAAGTTCACACCTCTGTGCAGCAGTTGGGAGCCACCTGAATCTGCAGGAAAACCCCCTGCTGTGGGTATCTGCTTTTGCCTGGATCAATGAGATTTCCTAGACATATTGGCACCTACCTCTCATAAGGAATTATGAATCACCTGGCCATCGCAGGCGCAAACCGGATACATATTTGTGTCACGGTGGCCACGAGGTACGGTCCCATGGTCTTTGTTTACTCGTACCCAGTCGGGGTAGGGAGATACCCATATCTCCCCATAGAAGCCACCTACCGGTACCAGGTTTGGGCTCTACTTGTAGCCGGAACCCAGGCAGGTCCATTAGTCCCAGAACCATCTCCCTGTGACCCTCTGGTCTGGAGCTATGACCCCTAAAGGGTTTTGTGGGTCATTCACCGTCAGCCCAGAAGAGGGGGAGTTGACCCCTCCCTGAGGCAGGGAGGGGATGGGCCGGCTACAGGTTAAAAGCCTGGTGCCAGCAAGTAGGCGGGGTCTTTTCTCTGAAGAGGGGTCACATCCTACACATGTGTTTAGAGGGACCCAGGAAATAGCAGGAGATCACAGCCCCTCGTGTGGACTCCAGCTCAGGACATCACAAGGAACTTTCATCATACTTGGTAACTGACTTTTACACTGCTTAACCCCGTTGTAACCATATACCCTGTAATCTGTAACCTCAGACCACTGTATATATATTGTCTGTGTATAGTGTGTTATATCTAGTGTGCTCTTATAGCGATTAAATCTATAATTTAATCTTGTGCTATCTTGTATCTCGATCACAAATCCCCACGTCCGTGTTTTGGCCTAGTTATAAGCTACCGCGGGTTGGTTTCTGACCCTATATAATCCCGTTAGCGGACCGGGCTTATATCAAATGAGAAACTGGTGGCAGTTACCCGGGCTGAGTGTGGGCTGTTTTCACTGTGGCAGTGAAAAGGCCCTTCCAGCTTGTTGCCTCTCTGTGTCCGCGTGGACAGGAGGTGTGTGTGTAAACTATACCAGCCTGACCTTACGTGCTCCTCTGGAGGGCGTAACTTCACGTTTTTGGTAAACCCTGTGATCATACCAGGTCTCGTGAACTCGATGTGGTTGACGTCAGCGTACCAGGTCAACGTGAACTCGATGTGGTTGACGAGGGGTGGTATTCATCACAACCATGTTCACAGCACAAAGTATCCGCAGCCAGTATGCACACCAACACATGGCCCTAGATACATATCCTCGACTGCACGGCAGCCAGCCCACACGGCATACAATGGGATGCCGTAAGCACCTGCGCCCAGTAAGCACAAGACAGAGGCAGAAGTGCACTGCCACGCCAACACATGACCCTATATACACACCACCAGTATCCGATGACCAGCCCAAATGGCATACAAGGACCACATGAACAGATGTTAAAATAATATATGCAGGAGTGCAATTAAATACATATACTGTATTTACACACTATAGTACTAATAAATGAACAGCATAGCAGTCTGTCAGTTAAAGAAATAGTCATTCAGAAAGGTCGGTCTAAAAAATTCCAACATGAATCAAAAGTGTCCCAATTTCCCTAAAAGTCATGTATGGCCCTCTGAGGTTTCCTAACTGTATCCAATTCCTTCCAACTTAAAGATAGCAT
The DNA here is from genome assembly GCF_014858855.1 of Bufo gargarizans. Classification (NCBI taxonomy): domain Eukaryota; kingdom Metazoa; phylum Chordata; class Amphibia; order Anura; family Bufonidae; genus Bufo; species Bufo gargarizans. The sequence goes on along the minus strand of NC_058080.1, from coordinate 82,193,859 downwards.
TAATATCAATGTGATACTGGCATATATTGCTATGGGTAAACGAATGATGGCAAGTGGTAACAAACAGCCTTCACTGTTGTATTTTTTTATGCTTTTAAGTAAAAAAAACTATCCCTTTTTAATGACAGATGCCTTTCAGTGTTTATACACACACTATGGTATCAGACGAAGCAATGGCTTATTTTTCTCAAGTGTAAAAAAAAAATCTATAACGGTGATCAACAAATAAAAAAAAAACTGTAAACATTTTTTTTTTTTTTAAACCAATGGACAATTGGAAAAAGTCTGCTACAAAAATGGCAACTGTGCTGCAGAAAACTACATCAGATACTTTAGTCTGTGATCAGTCGGTCAGTTGGAAAGAGTCCAGTAAAATTTACGGCAACTATGATGCAGAGCAGTATGTCAGGTACAGTAGTAAATGATCAACTGAATTTTTTTTAAAGAAACTTTAAATATATTTTTTCTTTATTCTTAAATTCTCAACTATATAGAGTCCAGTAACAATACACGACCACCATGACACAGACCAATACATCATGTACACTAGTCTATGATCAACTGCATTTTTTAAAATAACTAGTTTTCTTTTACAATAAAAGGTTAATTGGGTTTAGTACAATATACAGTAACTGTGACACAGAAAATACTTCAGGCCGTACACTATCAGCACCAGGATTAATATTGTAAAATAATTTTGTTTGTGAATTATGTCATGTGGATTGAGAAGATATAAGTTAAAAATAAACTGAGTACTACAGCTTCAAACGGTACAGCACTCACTAGAAATGGCTGGCACCCTGAATGAGACAGCCTGACTGAGTTACACAATAACACACAATACTCAAGTAACTAGCTATTGTCTTCCTCTCACTGTGAAAGATACTGTCGCTGACCCTAAACCAGCTGAAAAATCTCTTTCCTCCATCTAAGTGCTCATACACACGAACATTTTTTGCTTTCTGTATACGGACAGTATTTTTATTCTGTATACGGTCTGTTTACAGAACCAGTCATTTCAATGGGTCCGCAAAATATGCAGACAGCACTCTGTGTGCTGTCTACATCCGTTGCTCCGTTCCGTGGCCCCGCAAAAATGATGAGACATGTCCTATTCTTGTCCGGTTTGCGGACAAGAATAGGCATCTCTATAATGGGCCTCCTGTTCTGTTCCGCAAATTGCGGAAGGCACACGGGCGGCATCCGTGCTTTGCGAACCGCAAAAAACATCACGGTCGTGTGCATGAGCCCTAGGGGGTCATGGACACGACCGTTGCTTTGGTCCGCATCCAAGCTGCAGTTTTTGTGGCTTGGAGGCAGACCCTTTTACTTCAAGGGGGCTGCAAAAGATGAAGACAGCACTCCGTGTGCTGTCCACATCTGTTGCTCCGTTCCGTGGTCCGCAAAAAAAAATATTACCTGTCCTATTCTTGTCCATTTGCGGACAAGAATAGGCAGTTATATCAATGGCTGTCCGTGCTGTTCCGCAAATTGCGGAGCGCACACGGACGCCATCCGTGTTTTGCGAATCCGCAATTTTCAGACTGCAAAACACACAACGATCGTGTGTATGAGGCCTAACAGACATGATCTACATCCAATGTACAAGCCCAGAAAAACATGTTAGATACTGGTGGTGATCCTATATAGTGTCTATGACATCACAGTTATAGTCCTTCATGATTGGCTACCGCCTGCAAGGCATTATGGCAGGTCCGCCAGGTCAGGGTTATGTGATCCTCCGTCTTAATCTGTCCTGCAGTCTTTAGGACTGCAAAATGACAGAAACCTTTTTAAGTGATTTGACCAAAACAATCCTCAAAAGTAACCAATGTTTTAAAGTTTAGAATCAGTTCACTAATCTCTAATGAACTATTAGATGAAAATTGGTTTATCCAGTTCACCTTTCATATTATGTACCTCTGAGTCTGCTATGTGGCTCATGGAGGGTGCACAGTCCACCTAATTAGCCTTGACTCTCTTGTGTAGCTAGCCTATGCAGCAATAAAACAAAAAATAATTTTTCCACTGTCACAGGACTGTTCCGTGGCCATAGGCACCATTGTGAAACAAAATGCTGCGGAACTTATAGCAAGTCCAGATATTCAAATGATCCACAATGTTAGCTAAAGTATAACGCTGGGTTCACACCTGAGCGTTCGCGATGGAGCGCTCTGTATGCGCGATTGTACGGGCATTTGCAATCGCGCATACAGAGACAAGTGAACGCCCATTGTCGCGCGTTCCCGAAAGTCTATGTACGGGAACGCGCGACAAGACGCCCCAAAGAAGCTCATGTACTTCTTGGGGCGTCGGGGGCTTTACAGCGCGATCGTACGCGCTGTAAAACGCCCAGGTGAGAACCATGCCGATAGGGAAGCATTGGTTTCTCCTTGTTGAGCGTTTTACAGCGCGTAGGAACTCGCTGTAAAACGCTCAGGTGTGAACCCAGCCTTAAGGCTGTGGTGAGTAGTGTTGAGCGAATCAAAGTCCACAAAGTACACTTCAATCCAAATTTCAGGGAAAATTTGATTCGTAGCGAAGCCGAATTTCCTTGTGCTTTATGGTAGTAAATCGATTTCCCCTGAATGGCGGTAAAAAAATAAAATTAAATAAATCATACTTACCTCATCCATTTGATTGCGACAGGCCAGCCTCCTCCATCTTGATATCACGATCGGCGTGACTATCACATACGTGACACAGAGGGAGGGAAAGAGGAAGGCCCTGCCCAAGTGAGAGGGAAGGTGGTGACCCCTGACTCACCTTGCGGCTGGCACCTGGCTGCCCTGACGTCCCTAGACGGGTTCCTCACCCGTACGCCGATCACGTGCCTAAAACCCTGGCTTTCCCTAAGATGAGCCCTAGATAGTGAACAGGGCGGTGGGAACACTAGTCCGCACCACTAGCTCTAAAGGAAAACACCAAGGGGAGGACAGACAATACAGACTCAACATATAATCCCAGGTGGGCGACAACAGGAGACAACAAAAAGCCCAACAGGGATCCGGAGGGTAGCACTCTGGAACAACAACCAGGATTCACAGCTCCAGTGGGTCAGTATAGAAGTCCAGGCAGGAAGCTCTATAACTGGCAACTAGAGAAGTGTGAGAGGAGAATATAAGGAGGTTGGGAGTGGCAGACAAGAAACAGCTGAGGAGGAGAAGCTACGGATCCCTGAGTGAGACAAAAAGGATAGCAAGGCAAACACAGAAAACAATCACTAAGAAACAACGTGATCTTTAGACATAGAGCGCGCAGCCACCCGCTGCGACTTCCTGACCCCGGGTATAACGGAGTCAGACGTGGCTCTTGACACCCTCGTGACACTTGATTGAAGATCTTGCACGAAATCCCATGCATGGTAACGTATGAAGTCACCACACCAGCCAATGTGATGATGGGCCGTGCAAGATTTCCCACTAGTTCTTTAATCAAGATGGTGGTGGCCGACTCTTCATGAGCAAATGGATGAGGTAAGTATGATTACATTTATTTTTATTTCATTTACTGTCAGATGCCGTGATCAGCTATGAATTCAGCATCTGAACGGCACGATGACAGGGAGCGGCGCAATTACAAGGAAATGTGCTTCATGACAAAGTAATTTGTCACAAAGTGAAAATTCGGCGAAGCAGCCAAATTACATTTTGGAATAATTTACTCATGGATAGTGGTGAGATTGACCCAATGGTAATTCTATCTATCTCTGAGAATAGAAGGAAATGACAGAATGGCAGGAAGGTGACAGAAGTACATTGGTGTAACTAGATAGATAGAGGATTTGTACCCTAACTACCTTTTTTTCACTGTGCTGCTGTTCCTTTTTTTTTTTAGATAGATAGATGGATAGATAGGACTTTAATTATACCAACTTTATCATCTGCAAATTTTCTTGCTATTTACTATTAGCCAGGGTGTAAAAACATATGTACATAAGAATTCATGCACCAGGCTCACTGAGTAAGTAAAAAAAAAAAAAAAAAAAAAATATATATATATATATATATATATAAATATATATATATATATATATATATATATATATATATATATATATATAAATTTGAGGAAATGAATACTCACTTAGGGACACCATTGAGTTTCACTGACTGAACAGGGATACCAGGGTAAAGTGTGTTCCTTTGCATGCAGTTATACAGAATTCCCAAATGAAAAGCTCTAAGTGCATTGCTCTACTACATTCTAAAATATTATGTTTTTGGATCATATAAATTCTTTTGTCTATGTGGTTTTGCTGTCGATCATGTCTCTAGTGGCTATGTTGCCGAGTTGAGGATATGGCAGCCATAAGACTGCTGGACCTATATATATATATATATATATTATTTTTATTTTATTTATTTTTTTAAATGCAGAAAACAGATAAGAGGGCTCATATAAGTTTTAGAAACCTGGAAGGTGAAAAAGTTAATGATGGAAAATGTTATTGTGGTTTTCAGACAGAATAACCGAGCCAGAAAGCAGTACTAGAATACCAATGGCCCCAGCAATACCTAGTAATGAGGTGGATTCCTGTCCTCACGTAACAAATTTTTATGAAGAATTATTTTTTCAGCAAAGGAATAAAAGTTATAAGTAAAAATGTGCAAACAGTAAGAGTCTAATATCTGTAGGTTATGGGTTCTATATGGATCATATGTATAGTATCTTGAATACAACTGAGATGTCTTCACGGACTCATCAATGATCTTTTAGCACTCTAGACTGGTGGTCAACAAAATGCCATAAAATGATGTCTTAGGCCCCTTTCACACGAGTGTGGCAGACTGGCTCCGGATGAGTTCAGGTTGCGTTCAGTGAAACTCGCACCATTTTGCAAGCAAGTTCTGTCAATTTTGTCAGCGATTGCGTTCCGTTGTTCAGTTGTTTTTTTTCGTGGGTGCAATGCGTTTTGATGTGTTTTTCACGTGCGTGATAAAAAACTGAAGGCTTACAAACAACATCTCCTAGCAACCATCAGTGAAAAACGCATTTTATCCGCACCTGCTACCGGATGCAATGTGCTTTTCACTGAAGCCTTATTCACTTCTATGGGCCCAGGGCTGATTGAAAAATGCACAATATAGAACATGCTGTGTTTTTCACGCAACGCAGAACTGATGATTGAAAGAAAAAGCTCATGTATACAGACCCATGGAAATGAATGGGTCAGTATTCAGTGCGGGTGCAATGCGTTCACGTATGCATTGCACCTGCGCGGAAAACTCGCTTGTGTGAAAGGGGCCTTAGAGTATGGCCACTAGGTCAGGTTTCCTGGATGAAGTTAAAAACAGAAGTGATAAAAAAAAAGAAGTGGTGTATGTACTATATACCTGGTCTACTTTTATGACCCACTTCTGATTTTGGCTTCCAAAACTGCATGTAGAGACCGGACTGTGTGGCTGTACCCTTATAAGAACTCCATGGCTCCACAAGGTCAGACCACTCACTAATTTATCCAGTTACACTGAATTATTAGCACTACACTATATAAACACTAAGTGGGAGATTTACCAAAGTGGTGAATAGTAGAACTGGTTTAGTTGTCCATAGCAACAAATCAGATTCTACCTTTCATTTTCCAAAGGCGCTGTGAAAAATAAAAGGTTAAATCTGATTGGTTGCTATGGGCAACTAAGCCAGTTCTACTTTACACCAGTTTGATAAATCTCCCCATAAAAATGTATCTACTTATCTAAAACTTAAAGGAAAATTGGCTAGTATGACTGACCCTGCTGATTAAAAATATACCTTACAGTGCCCTATCCATTTGTGCATTTAAAAAAAAAAAAAAAATGTTTTTTAAAATAAGTAAATTAGGGCTTACGTGCATCAAAGGCAGGCCCTAGCCACCCAGTGCACCCCCTCTCTGTTTTCTTGCAGACTCCCCTTTGACTTTATTGACATTTCCAGTGATCCAAGTGGATAGGGAATGTCCAGGAAGCCAAAGAGGGCAGCTAAAGGGCACCAAGGTGCAACTTAGCCCTAATTTGCATATTTTTAGTATGCCTGTTTAACAGGGTTAAGCCTGATGTCAAATATATTTTAAACTGTAGGGAACACTAGTGAAAAAGATGCAGATAAGGGTCCATTCACACATTAGTATTGTTGAGCGTGAATATTCGTATTACAATTTTTAATCGCGAATATCGGCACTTTGAGAATTCGCTAATATTTAGTATAATAATATAGTGCTATATATTCGTAATGACAAATTTTCTTTTTTTTTTTTATAACCCAAAATGAAATGGATATTACAACCAGCCTTAATATGTGAAACATTATGTAAACCTTCTGTCACCGTTTTCTGGCATAAAACACTTGATAATTTGGGCATAATTCTCATTTTACACATCTGCGACATTTCCACATTTACGCTGCTCCAACCAATTTTTTACAAAGTGGGCAGGGTGTGGAAAGGAGCAGGCAGGGCATGGGCAGGACTTATATGCAGACACATTTATCAATAATTGCACCAGAAATGCATGCTACCGTAGGTTTAATGACCCTACCGACGAGATGTACCATAGTTATTAAGAGGCATGCACCCCAATTAATTTTGGCAAATCTTACACTAGAGCATTTTTACTAAGACTGGCAAAAGAAATGCTATTCTTTACAAATCCCTCCCTATTAGGAAACACTGTTCTAAGTAAACAAATGTTGGCCCATTTAACCCCTACATCATAGCGGCAGGTGACTTGCCGCAATTTGACATACTATTACTGTACTTTATGTTGATCGGGCAGGCATGGGCCTGACAGTCACTAATAGCTTGGTCCTTGTTGTATCCACTGGCATCTATGTAAAAGCCGATGCTGGCGGATTAACCCCAAAGCTGACTGCGGCACAGACTGTGTTTGCAGCCGGTGAGGGATCCCATCGTATCCCCGTCACTGCAGTCCCACTGCGGTGCAGGGACCCGAGGGGAAGGCAGCCCAATGCCTTGCAGAGGCAGGATCTCCTAGGCAACCTGTTAGTGTATTACTTAGTGTAACACACTAACAGGCAGTGCATTACAATACAGATGTATTGTAATGCATTGCAGAGGGGATCACTTTCTGTTTTTAAAAGCAGAAATTAAAATTGAGAATTTTTTTTTTTTTCATAAATAAAGGTGAAATATAGGAGGAGGATGAAAATATGGGCAGGAGGTTGAAAACTGGCTTGGGAGAAAGGGGTTAAAAGGATCGGTTTGAAGAGCATTATTCATTTACTTCATTTGAAAAAAAACAAGTAATATTTCTTACTATTTTGCTTCTATCATCACTTTCTGATGTTCTGATACTAAGACATGCAGGTGTTTTAATATCATTTCATATTCAGATTTCTGATAATTGCGGCATTGTCATAGAGATGTGTGTGCCTTACATTCCATTCACACTTATTTTCATGTGTGCGATTATTCTAAACTGGAAGATAGATACAGATTGTAATTTTATTTCAAATTTTCTGTTAGTTTGGGCCAACTGGGCCATAATGAGAAGGGGGAATATTGAAAAGGGGAGAAAGATAGTGTAATACAAACCAATAGTAACAAAGCATAGGAAAAGTTGTCATTCGAATATATCAGTGGCGCAACCTCAGGCGTTGGCCTTCTAACTTCAAGTGATTATAATTATGCAAGACCATTAAACATACATTAAATGGCATTTTATATCTTTCTTCCCATGGCTCTATCTTTGATGTGTTCACAATGCCAATAAAGCTCTTGAGCATCTTTCAGAAAGGAGTTAAGTCTCTTTGAGGTTAAACTTCTCATTGATATAACATATCCTGAAATATTTCAGGGAGTTCAACCACAGAAGCAAAGGAGAATTGTCGCCATTATTCTAAGATAACAGTGATTTTGAATTTGAATAATTATGTTGGTCTAAATTACACACAAATTAATAGTTTTGTATAATTGGTGCCAGGAGGCAGTAATCAGAGTGCCTACATTCAGTGCGGCATTTTCTAGACATGTGCCAAGCTTTGGTATGCTTTCTTTTCAGAGCTTGCCAAACCTAATTAGTTTTTGCCTTTCCAAGTTTCTACAAATTCTCTCACTTCATAGTTTGCAATGCAGACAGATGCAATACATTATACTTTTGCATAATTCAGTTTGAAGAACTCTTGAGCGCATCAATTTTGCTAATGCATACAAAACAAAATAAAAAGCAATTTTGAGGAGGCAGGGGTTTCTAATTGGAAAACAAGAAGAACAGTGAAAATCTAGAAACACTATAACAATTTAGAGGTTTGTCCTTACTGTAGCTTAGCGTTGGCTAATTTCACCCATCAGGAGCCTGTTTTGATATTAACATGAAATTGATGTGCAATTATCAAGATGTTACTCGTGAGCTATATTTTTAATAATTACTTTTTTTATAGTTAAACATAGATAATTGAAATTCAGCAGACTCATTGATGGAACTAGCTGTAAAATGACTAGAGAGATTGTGCATGAACTATGCCATAAATTCACACAATCCTTCCATTTGTATGGAAATTCAGCTGGATATGAAATGTCTAAAGACTCAGGCCTAAGGAAGGACTGTACACCGGAAAGAAAAGTATCAAGGTTATTATGAGAATTAGAATCTTTTATAAGGCTCTTGTTGGACAATAACTTTGGATTTGTGTCGTCTCACTTTTGAAGGCTTGAGGTTTAGCAAAATGGATAAAACCATAGGAATGCATTGAAGTTCATTCATTTGTGTAACTCAGTACAACTAAGGTACAAATTGGGGCAGGTTTACTTTTGAAAAGGTAGTGTACTGGTTCAGAATGACCACTGTATGCAAAATTCCACTGTAAAGTAGACCAACTAATAGGCAGTATAAACTTAGGGGGAAATTTATTAAGACTTTTCTATACCAGTCATATTTATTACATGTCAAATCAAAAAGTTGTGAAAGGCACACCAAAAAGTTGAAAAGTATAGTGCAAATATGGTATGCATCATAATTTGCCACTTTGTATGCTATCAAACTGGCATAAAAATGATAAATCTGCCCCACAAACTATATAGTATAAAGGTGCATCAACATCAGACGCTGTTATAAATCTTGAACATTTTTAGACTTTAGAACATCTATATAATTCTCAATTTATCAATAACAAGAACTACCACCCAAATTTTTATTTTATTATATATATATATATATATATATATATATAAACGAAAAATGGCGGCACTGGCTAATAAGCAAGTCTGGGTGCACGTCCTCACCGTGCGGGTGATTAAAGGCGTTATTTTCTTATAACCTATCGGAGTGCCGTTCATTTTTCTGGACTATGTGTATATATATATATATATATATATATATACATACACACGCACCCACACACAGGGTTGCCCATGAAAAAGTAGCTCACCCCCAATATCTGCAAATCAGACTGCCTAATAGCAAATCATTCTTAGTTGTCCATAGCAACCAATCAGAGCTCAGCTTTTAGTTCCTATGGGGCTATTAAAAATGAAATCTGAGCTATGATTGGTTGCTATGCACAACTAAGACTGATTTACTATTAGGCAGTTTGATTTGGAGATATAGGGATATCGGAGGCGGGCTCATTTTTCGTGGGGCGCTATGTATATATATATATATGATAGATTGCCTTTTATATCATCATATAATGAGTTGAGTCCTAACATTGAAAAGATAGTGAGGCGGCATTGGGGGCTACTGAGTAGTGGGCACCCCAATATTGCAGCCTTTAAAAATCCACCCATGATGGCATATAAAAGAGCAGGGAATATTAGGGATAAGGTTGTACACTCTAGAGTACCTGAAAAGGGACAATTAAGACAGACGTTCTTTAAGACAATTTTTGGAAAAGGATTGCGCTGCAGGAGAAAATTCTTTTGTATAAAAATAAAAATATATAATAAAAAGTTCCTTTGGTAGATCTTCAATCAACGTGGTCACAAGCCAACCTCACAACTTAACACTGGTATGGAAATCTGTTCTGAAATGAAAAAGCGCACTATGGTGTAGCAAGTTCCACAAACTTAGCGCCCCTGCGAATAGATTATACTCACAGGGTATCTTGCGAGTAAATGCGTATATGAATGGATGGTATCTTCAATAGTACTAGGATGTCCCTTATGAGAGGCTGGAAGGAATCTGTGCAATATTCACAGGCAGCTGGGCGGGTGGAGCAGGCAAGGATCAAGATACTCAAGTAGGAATTTCCAAATATCGATCCGACGGATGGAATGCTTCTGCACCTAGATGGTACTAGACCTCAGCTTCTCAGAAGGACTGGTTAGTGGAACGGATGCGCACCAAAGAGTCGGATAAAAATTATTTAATGAGAAATAAAATTACAGCTAAAACCACAAGACTAAAGTCTCTGAAATGCCCGACCCGGGTTTCGCCGTGATGCTTCGTCTGGGGCGTTGATTGGTGATTGGATTCCACAGAGTTTAAATTAGCAGGAGACCTCCCTTCTACCACGTCATGACATCCTTCACAGGAGTGCAAGGCAAGACCAATTATACATAAGCAGACACACATGAACAAAAAATATATGTATATAAAATCCACATAAAAACATAAATAGATAAAAAATTAAAAATTATTATATATGGGGCAAGGTGCTAAAGGAAGATGTGTTAAAAAAGACAGGCATTAACGTCACATTCTACATTCAACCCTTGGGGTTGGATAGTTCCTAAAAGGAACATCCATTCAACTTCTTTTTTATTTATTAAGGAGATGAAGTCCCCTCCACGAGTAGGTGTGCGCACAAGTTCTAATCCAAAAAAGCGCAGACCTCTAGGGTTTTTATTATGACAAATTTTAAAATGTAACGAGACACTATGGGTCTCGAGACCCTTTTTAATATTACGTACGTGCTCCTGCACTCGAGTTTTTAGGCTTCGTGTAGTCCTGCCGACATATTGGAGGCCACAAGGGCACTCCAAAAGATAAATTACGCCAACACTATTGCAAGAGAATTGGCCCCTTATTTTCAAGGCAGTGTCTTTCATCTTATTGGTTTTGATGGTCTCCACAAACCTTTCTCGGTCTTTTTGGATGCGGTTTTTGCAGGGCAAGCAAAAACCGCACCAAGTGAACCTGCCTTTATGTGCATTGATGCGTTTTTTACTAGTTGCGAGATTAGCACTACGGACCAGTTTATTAGTCAAATTGTCGGCTCTAGTGAAGACTACAGGAGGCTTAGTTGGTAAATCTTTACTGAGTACAGGATCGTTTTGAAGGATATGCCAATTTTTACTGATCATATTTTTTATACAGCCCACCTTGCTGTTATAGCGAGTCAAAAAGGTATATCTAAAATCCTTCTTCTGTTCATTTTTATTCTTACTTGACTGAAAAGTGACATCAGTGCGTTTCCGTTCTACCTCCTCTTTACAATGATCCAACAATTCTATCTCATAACCCTTTTCCAGGAATCTGTTTTTGATCAATTGTCCTTGTTCTCTAAAGTCTTCTAACTTACTGCAATTTTTTGAGATACGTTGAAATTGGTTTTTAGGGATATTTTTTAGCCATGATGGATGATGGCAACTATTCATCTCAATGTATGTATTTACATCAACCGTTTTGAAGAAGGTCTTAGTTTTTAATCTCCCCTCTTCCACAAATATAACCAAATCTAGGAAGTCCACAGAAACCGCACTGATGTGACTAGTAAATTTTAAATTAAAATCATTTATGTTAATGCCTGCTATGAAGGTATCTAGACCCTCCCTCTCACCTAGCCAGATGAGAAGGCAGTCGTCTATATATCTTCGCCACACTAAAAGTTGTCCCTTACCTAACTCTTTTTTGAGAATTGGATCAATATTCTCCCTCTCCCACATAGTCATAAAAAGATTAGCGAGGCTCGGGGCGAATTTCGCCCCCATCGCCACGCCAGAATGTTGAAGATAAAAATTATCTTTGTAAAGAAAATAATTGTGAGTCAGACAGAAGGTTACACAATCCAGAATAAAGGTTTTCTGGTCCAACCCCATATTCAGATCGGTCTCTAACGCTTCCTGAACCCCCCTAATACCCAAATTTTGGGGAATACAGGTATATAGGGAAGAAACATCCACCGTAGCTAGCCATAGAGATCCATGGATTTCTCCCATGTCGTTGATTAAATCAATGACACTAGTAGAATTCTTGAGATAGGAGGGGGCCACTGTCACATATTTCTGCAAGAAGAAATCGATATATTCGGAGACTCTACTGTTCAGGGAATTAATCCCTGAAACAATAGGTCTCCCTGGTGGATTAATCGGATCTTTGTGGATCTTCGGCAGAAAATATATGACAGGGGTGACAGGGCATTTTAGACAAAGGTAATCAAATTCTTTTTTGTTTAGCACCTCCTTCTCCAGGCCCTTTTTTAGAATAATTTCCAATTGTCCCTTGTAGGCAACAAGTGGGTTATTCTTTAAAATTAAATAGGTATCTCTATCCAAAAGCAGCCTATCCATTTCCATAGTGTATTGTTCGACATCCATTATAACAACTCCTCCCCCCTTGTCGGCTGGTTTTATTACTATCCTGTCATTTTTCTCCAATTGCCTAAGTGCCTCCTTTTCCCCTTTGGAGAGATTCTGTTGTTTAGGGTTATGATCAATCTTGTCTAATTCGTTTAGGAGGCTCCTTTTAAAGGCGTCAATGCATTCATTATTTTTATTTTTTGGACAGAAATTGGATCTATTTCGGAGGTCAGTGTGTGAGACCCCCGTGGTGGTTATAGTATCAGCCGGCAGGGATGGCTGTGTGTTCAAATAATATTTGGCTATATTTAGTTTTCTGATATATCTATGAATATCAAGAAATAAGTTGAATTTATTTATGCCGCTACTTGGTGCAAATTTTAATCCTTTTTGTAGGACCAACTTTTCTTCTTTGGATAGCACATGTTTGCTTAGGTTAAAGATACCTATCAATTCCCCTTGCTTTTTTTCCCCCCCGGGGTTGGATTTTCGTCCCCCACCTCTATGTCCTCGGTGTAGCCTCTTTTTTGGGGTGTTCTTACTGTCTCTATCATTATTCTTTCCTGGGGGTCTCTCTGTACCCCCCGTATCCCTTGATGGGGAAAATTCTGACTAAGGTTATTCTCATGTGTATCTGTTGTTATCAACAATTTTTCTTTACCATCCTTCATCCCTATCTGTTCATGTGTCATCTGCTTTACAACATGGTTCCCCCCAGCAACCCTGGGAAGGATGTCCGTGTCTGTTTTAGTAGTGTCTCCTCCACTTTTCTTTTTAATATTTTTTATTAAAGGACTCTTACAGTTATTCAATCTGAGTTGTTCCCTAGTAGGGTATGTCGGGCCATACCCAGATTTAGATGGATGATATTGTTCTCCATAATTATATGGGCGCTGTCTATATTTTTTATTATTATAGTGATTACCATAATGATAATACGGTGTATAATGGTCTCTATACCCATTGGGGGCATAGTATGGGTAATCTCCATGGCCTTTAAGGTTCTGGCCCTGACCCTGATGTTGTCCATCAAATCTTCTTTTACTGTAATGGTCCCTATCTTCATAGAATTGTGGTAAATGCTGTGAACTAATCTTAAAGTTATCCGTCCCTGTCTGTTCTCTATTCATTCTCTGTGTAACAGGTATATCCATACCCCTATCCTTTACTCCATTGTGATCCACATTGATTTGTGTTTTCCATTTATATACTCTATTTTTCTGGTAGTCCTCGCAGACCTTAAGGAACTTTTTACACTTTTTAGTCTTGACTTCTTTTTCTATTTTCATGATGTTCGTTTGGCATTGTTTAGATAATTTTAAATATTCAGTAGTTTCCCTATGTGGTGTCAGCAAAGCCTGTAATCTCTCTATGTTCGTGTTAATCTTTTTGAGCTTTTGTTTTCTTTTACAAATAATGAAAGCGATAGCCTTAAAGCTACAGTCATTCATTAGAAGCTCCCATTCCTCTTTATCCTCCTTAACCTCAGAATTTAGGGGTAGCTGCCATCTCAACCCTTCTGGGATCATCTTTTCAGAGAGATATCTCTCCAGGGACACCACATCCCACATGGTTCTGATCTCCCTGGAAAAATCCCTCTCCAAATCTAGAAACAAGCCCTCCAATGCAAGCTTTTCATTAATGACATTCTCACTAGGAAAAACTGTATCAATGTCACAAACTAAATTAGCACGATAGTCAAAAATATCCATAATAATGAAGTATAAAAACAGAGACAACCCACAACAATAATTCAGAAAAATAAATAAAGTAAAGTCTCTGTTAGATATACTTGTCTTCTCTAGCGCTGCAAATCCGGAGACAATGTGGGAAAAGTCAAATAAGTAAATTTTTGGAAAAGGATTGCGCTGCAGGAGAAAATTCTTTTGTATAAAAATAAAAATATATAATAAAAAGTTCCTTTGGTAGATCTTCAATCAACGTGGTCACAAGCCAACCTCACAACTTAACACTGGTATGGAAATCTGTTCTGAAATGAAAAAGCGCACTATGGTGTAGCAAGTTCCACAAACTTAGCGCCCCTGCGAATAGATTATACTCACAGGGTATCTTGCGAGTAAATGCGTATATGAATGGATGGTATCTTCAATAGTACTAGGATGTCCCTTATGAGAGGCTGGAAGGAATCTGTGCAATATTCACAGGCAGCTGGGCGGGTGGAGCAGGCAAGGATCAAGATACTCAAGTAGGAATTTCCAAATATCGATCCGACGGATGGAATGCTTCTGCACCTAGATGGTACTAGACCTCAGCTTCTCAGAAGGACTGGTTAGTGGAACGGATGCGCACCAAAGAGTCGGATAAAAATTATTTAATGAGAAATAAAATTACAGCTAAAACCACAAGACTAAAGTCTCTGAAATGCCCGACCCGGGTTTCGCCGTGATGCTTCGTCTGGGGCGTTGATTGGTGATTGGATTCCACAGAGTTTAAATTAGCAGGAGACCTCCCTTCTACCACGTCATGACATCCTTCACAGGAGTGCAAGGCAAGACCAATTATACATAAGCAGACACACATGAACAAAAAATATATGTATATAAAATCCACATAAAAACATAAATAGATAAAAAAATTAAAAATTATTATATATGGGGCAAGGTGCTAAAGGAAGATGTGTTAAAAAAGACAGGCATTAACGTCACATTCTACATTCAACCCTTGGGGTTGGATAGTTCCTAAAAGGAACATCCATTCAACTTCTTTTTTATTTATTAAGGAGATGAAGTCCCCTCCACGAGTAGGTGTGCGCACAAGTTCTAATCCAAAAAAGCGCAGACCTCTAGGGTTTTTATTATGACAAATTTTAAAATGTAACGAGACACTATGGGTCTCGAGACCCTTTTTAATATTACGTACGTGCTCCTGCACTCGAGTTTTTAGGCTTCGTGTAGTCCTGCCGACATATTGGAGGCCACAAGGGCACTCCAAAAGATAAATTACGCCAACACTATTGCAAGAGAATTGGCCCCTTATTTTCAAGGCAGTGTCTTTCATCTTATTGGTTTTGATGGTCTCCACAAACCTTTCTCGGTCT
Organism: Bufo gargarizans; assembly: GCF_014858855.1. Taxonomy (NCBI): domain Eukaryota; kingdom Metazoa; phylum Chordata; class Amphibia; order Anura; family Bufonidae; genus Bufo; species Bufo gargarizans. Next base: position 82,178,347 of record NC_058080.1, on the reverse strand, counting down.
TTTTGGATGCGGTTTTTGCAGGGCAAGCAAAAACCGCACCAAGTGAACCTGCCTTTATGTGCATTGATGCGTTTTTTACTAGTTGCGAGATTAGCACTACGGACCAGTTTATTAGTCAAATTGTCGGCTCTAGTGAAGACTACAGGAGGCTTAGTTGGTAAATCTTTACTGAGTACAGGATCGTTTTGAAGGATATGCCAATTTTTACTGATCATATTTTTTATACAGCCCACCTTGCTGTTATAGCGAGTCAAAAAGGTACAGACGTGGACAAAATTGTTGGTACCCTTTGGTCAATGAAAGAAAAAGTCACAATGGTCACAGAAATAACTTTAATCTGACAAAAGTAATAATAAATTAAAATTCTATAAATGTTAACCAATGAAAGTCAGACATTGTTTTTCAACCATGCTTCAACAGAATTATGTAAAAAAATAAACTCATGAAACAGGCATGGACAAAAATGATGGTACCCCTAACTTAATATTTTGTTGCGCAACCTTTTGAGGCAATCACTGCAATCAAACGCTTCCTGTAACTGTCAATGAGACATCTGCACCTCTCAGCAGGTATTTTGGCCCACTCCTCATGAGCAAACTGCTCCAGTTGTGTCCGGTTTGAAGGGTGCCTTTTCCAGACTGCATGTTTCAGCTCCTTCCAAAGATGCTCAATAGGATTGAGGTCAGGGCTCATAGAAGGCCACTTTAGAATAGTCCAATTTTTTCCTCTTAGCCATTCTTGGGTGTTTTTAGCGGTGTGTTTTGGGTCATTGTCCTGTTGCAAGACCCATGACCTGCGACTGAGACCAAGCTTTCTGACACTGGCTAGTACATTTCTCTCTAGAATTCCTTGATAGTCTTGAGATTTCATTGTACCCTGCACAGATTCAAGACACCCTGTGCCAGACGCAGCAAAGCAGCCCCAGAACATAACAGAGCCTCCTCCATGTTTCACAGTAGGGACAGTGTTCTTTTCTTGATATGCTTCATTTTTTCGTCTGTGAACATACAGCTGATGTGCCTTGGCAAAAACTTCGATTTTTGTCTCATCTGTCCACAGGACATTCTCCCAGAAGCTTTGTGGCTTGTCAACATGTAGTTTGGCATATTCCAGTCTTGCTTTTTTATGATTCGTTTTCAACAATGGTGTCCTCCTTGGTCGTCTCCCATGTAGTCCACTTTGGCTCAAACAACGACGGATGGTGCGATCTGACACTGATGTTCCTTGAGCATGAAGTTCACCTTGAATCTCTTTAGAAGTCTTTCTAGGCTCTTTTGTTACCATTCGGATTATCCGTCTCTTAGATTTGTCATCAATTTTCCTCCTGCGGCCACGTCCAGGGAGGTTGGCTACAGTCCCATGGATCTTAAACTTATGAATAATATGTGCAACTGTACTCACAGGAACATCTAGTTGCTTGGAGATGGTCTTATAGCCTTTACCTTTAACATGCTTGTCTATAATTTTCTTTCTGATCTCTTGAGACAGCTCTTTCCTTTGCTTCCTCTGGTCCATGTCGAGTGTGGTACACACCATATCACCAAACAACACAGTGATTACCTGGAGCCATATATATAGGCCCAATGGCTGATTACAAGGTTGTAGACACCTGTGATGCTAATTAGTGGACACACCTTGAATTAACATGTCCCTTTGGTCACATTATGTTCTGTGTTTTCTAGGGGTACCATCATTTTTGTCCATGCCTGTTTCATGAGTTTATTTTTTTACATAATTCTGTTGAAGCATGGTTGAAAAACAATGTCTGACTTTCATTGGTTAACATTTATAGAATTTTAATTTATTATTACTTTTGTCAGATTAAAGTTATTTCTGTGACCATTGTGACTTTTTCTTTCATTGACCAAAGGGTACCAACAATTTTGTCCACGTCTGTATATCTAAAATCCTTCTTCTGTTCATTTTTATTCTTACTTGACTGAAAAGTGACATCAGTGCGTTTCCGTTCTACCTCCTCTTTACAATGATCCAACAATTCTATCTCATAACCCTTTTCCAGGAATCTGTTTTTGATCAATTGTCCTTGTTCTCTAAAGTCTTCTAACTTACTGCAATTTTTTGAGATACGTTGAAATTGGTTTTTAGGGATATTTTTTAGCCATGATGGATGATGGCAACTATTCATCTCAATGTATGTATTTACATCAACCGTTTTGAAGAAGGTCTTAGTTTTTAATCTCCCCTCTTCCACAAATATAACCAAATCTAGGAAGTCCACAGAAACCGCACTGATGTGACTAGTAAATTTTAAATTAAAATCATTTATGTTAATGCCTGCTATGAAGGTATCTAGACCCTCCCTCTCACCTAGCCAGATGAGAAGGCAGTCGTCTATATATCTTCGCCACACTAAAAGTTGTCCCTTACCTAACCTTATACAAAAGAATATTCTCCTGCAGCGCAATCCTTTTCCAAAAATTTACTTATTTGACTTTTCCCACATTGTCTCCGGATTTGCAGCGCTAGAGAAGACAAGTATATCTAACAGAGACTTTACTTTATTTATTTTTCTGAATTATTGTTGTGGGTTGTCTCTGTTTTTATACTTCATTATTATGGATATTTTTGACTATCGTGCTAATTTAGTTTGTGACATTGATACAGTTTTTCCTAGTGAGAATGTCATTAATGAAAAGCTTGCATTGGAGGGCTTGTTTCTAGATTTGGAGAGGGATTTTTCCAGGGAGATCAGAACCATGTGGGATGTGGTGTCCCTGGAGAGATATCTCTCTGAAAAGATGATCCCAGAAGGGTTGAGATGGCAGCTACCCCTAAATTCTGAGGTTAAGGAGGATAAAGAGGAATGGGAGCTTCTAATGAATGACTGTAGCTTTAAGGCTATCGCTTTCATTATTTGTAAAAGAAAACAAAAGCTCAAAAAGATTAACACGAACATAGAGAGATTACAGGCTTTGCTGACACCACATAGGGAAACTACTGAATATTTAAAATTATCTAAACAATGCCAAACGAACATCATGAAAATAGAAAAAGAAGTCAAGACTAAAAAGTGTAAAAAGTTCCTTAAGGTCTGCGAGGACTACCAGAAAAATAGAGTATATAAATGGAAAACACAAATCAATGTGGATCACAATGGAGTAAAGGATAGGGGTATGGATATACCTGTTACACAGAGAATGAATAGAGAACAGACAGGGACGGATAACTTTAAGATTAGTTCACAGCATTTACCACAATTCTATGAAGATAGGGACCATTACAGTAAAAGAAGATTTGATGGACAACATCAGGGTCAGGGCCAGAACCTTAAAGGCCATGGAGATTACCCATACTATGCCCCCAATGGGTATAGAGACCATTATACACCGTATTATCATTATGGTAATCACTATAATAATAAAAAATATAGACAGCGCCCATATAATTATGGAGAACAATATCATCCATCTAAATCTGGGTATGGCCCGACATACCCTACTAGGGAACAACTCAGATTGAATAACTGTAAGAGTCCTTTAATAAAAAATATTAAAAAGAAAAGTGGAGGAGACACTACTAAAACAGACACGGACATCCTTCCCAGGGTTGCTGGGGGGAACCATGTTGTAAAGCAGATGACACATGAACAGATAGGGATGAAGGATGGTAAAGAAAAATTGTTGATAACAACAGATACACATGAGAATAACCTTAGTCAGAATTTTCCCCATCAAGGGATACGGGGGGTACAGAGAGACCCCCAGGAAAGAATAATGATAGAGACAGTAAGAACACCCCAAAAAAGAGGCTACACCGAGGACATAGAGGTGGGGGACGAAAATCCAACCCCGGGGGGGAAAAAAAGCAAGGGGAATTGATAGGTATCTTTAACCTAAGCAAACATGTGCTATCCAAAGAAGAAAAGTTGGTCCTACAAAAAGGATTAAAATTTGCACCAAGTAGCGGCATAAATAAATTCAACTTATTTCTTGATATTCATAGATATATCAGAAAACTAAATATAGCCAAATATTATTTGAACACACAGCCATCCCTGCCGGCTGATACTATAACCACCACGGGGGTCTCACACACTGACCTCCGAAATAGATCCAATTTCTGTCCAAAAAATAAAAATAATGAATGCATTGACGCCTTTAAAAGGAGCCTCCTAAACGAATTAGACAAGATTGATCATAACCCTAAACAACAGAATCTCTCCAAAGGGGAAAAGGAGGCACTTAGGCAATTGGAGAAAAATGACAGGATAGTAATAAAACCAGCCGACAAGGGGGGAGGAGTTGTTATAATGGATGTCGAACAATACACTATGGAAATGGATAGGCTGCTTTTGGATAGAGATACCTATTTAATTTTAAAGAATAACCCACTTGTTGCCTACAAGGGACAATTGGAAATTATTCTAAAAAAGGGCCTGGAGAAGGAGGTGCTAAACAAAAAAGAATTTGATTACCTTTGTCTAAAATGCCCTGTCACCCCTGTCATATATTTTCTGCCGAAGATCCACAAAGATCCGATTAATCCACCAGGGAGACCTATTGTTTCAGGGATTAATTCCCTGAACAGTAGAGTCTCCGAATATATCGATTTCTTCTTGCAGAAATATGTGACAGTGGCCCCCTCCTATCTCAAGAATTCTACTAGTGTCATTGATTTAATCAACGACATGGGAGAAATCCATGGATCTCTATGGCTAGCTACGGTGGATGTTTCTTCCCTATATACCTGTATTCCCCAAAATTTGGGTATTAGGGGGGTTCAGGAAGCGTTAGAGACCGATCTGAATATGGGGTTGGACCAGAAAACCTTTATTCTGGATTGTGTAACCTTCTGTCTGACTCACAATTATTTTCTTTACAAAGATAATTTTTATCTTCAACATTCTGGCGTGGCGATGGGGGCGAAATTCGCCCCGAGCCTCGCTAATCTTTTTATGACTATGTGGGAGAGGGAGAATATTGATCCAATTCTCAAAAAAGAGTTAGGTAAGGGACAACTTTTAGTGTGGCGAAGATATATAGACGACTGCCTTCTCATCTGGCTAGGTGAGAGGGAGGGTCTAGATACCTTCATAGCAGGCATTAACATAAATGATTTTAATTTAAAATTTACTAGTCACATCAGTGCGGTTTCTGTGGACTTCCTAGATTTGGTTATATTTGTGGAAGAGGGGAGATTAAAAACTAAGACCTTCTTCAAAACGGTTGATGTAAATACATACATTGAGATGAATAGTTGCCATCATCCATCATGGCTAAAAAATATCCCTAAAAACCAATTTCAACGTATCTCAAAAAATTGCAGTAAGTTAGAAGACTTTAGAGAACAAGGACAATTGATCAAAAACAGATTCCTGGAAAAGGGTTATGAGATAGAATTGTTGGATCATTGTAAAGAGGAGGTAGAACGGAAACGCACTGATGTCACTTTTCAGTCAAGTAAGAATAAAAATGAACAGAAGAAGGATTTTAGATATACCTTTTTGACTCGCTATAACAGCAAGGTGGGCTGTATAAAAAATATGATCAGTAAAAATTGGCATATCCTTCAAAACGATCCTGTACTCAGTAAAGATTTACCAACTAAGCCTCCTGTAGTCTTCACTAGAGCCGACAATTTGACTAATAAACTGGTCCGTAGTGCTAATCTCGCAACTAGTAAAAAACGCATCAATGCACATAAAGGCAGGTTCACTTGGTGCGGTTTTTGCTTGCCCTGCAAAAACCGCATCCAAAAAGACCGAGAAAGGTTTGTGGAGACCATCAAAACCAATAAGATGAAAGACACTGCCTTGAAAATAAGGGGCCAATTCTCTTGCAATAGTGTTGGCGTAATTTATCTTTTGGAGTGCCCTTGTGGCCTCCAATATGTCGGCAGGACTACACGAAGCCTAAAAACTCGAGTGCAGGAGCACGTACGTAATATTAAAAAGGGTCTCGAGACCCATAGTGTCTCGTTACATTTTAAAATTTGTCATAATAAAAACCCTAGAGGTCTGCGCTTTTTTGGATTAGAACTTGTGCGCACACCTACTCGTGGAGGGGACTTCATCTCCTTAATAAATAAAAAAGAAGTTGAATGGATGTTCCTTTTAGGAACTATCCAACCCCAAGGGTTGAATGTAGAATGTGACGTTAATGCCTGTCTTTTTTAACACATCTTCCTTTAGCACCTTGCCCCATATATAATAATTTTTAATTTTTTTATCTATTTATGTTTTTATGTGGATTTTATATACATATATTTTTTGTTCATGTGTGTCTGCTTATGTATAATTGGTCTTGCCTTGCACTCCTGTGAAGGATGTCATGACGTGGTAGAAGGGAGGTCTCCTGCTAATTTAAACTCTGTGGAATCCAATCACCAATCAACGCCCCAGACGAAGCATCACGGCGAAACCCGGGTCGGGCATTTCAGAGACTTTAGTCTTGTGGTTTTAGCTGTAATTTTATTTCTCATTAAATAATTTTTATCCGACTCTTTGGTGCGCATCCGTTCCACTAACCAGTCCTTCTGAGAAGCTGAGGTCTAGTACCATCTAGGTGCAGAAGCATTCCATCCGTCGGATCGATATTTGGAAATTCCTACTTGAGTATCTTGATCCTTGCCTGCTCCACCCGCCCAGCTGCCTGTGAATATTGCACAGATTCCTTCCAGCCTCTCATAAGGGACATCCTAGTACTATTGAAGATACCATCCATTCATATACGCATTTACTCGCAAGATACCCTGTGAGTATAATCTATTCGCAGGGGCGCTAAGTTTGTGGAACTTGCTACACCATAGTGCGCTTTTTCATTTCAGAACAGATTTCCATACCAGTGTTAAGTTGTGAGGTTGGCTTGTGACCACGTTGATTGAAGATCTACCAAAGGAACTTTTTATTATATATTTTTATTTTTATACAAAAGAATTTTCTCCTGCAGCGCAATCCTTTTCCAAAAATTTACTTATTTGACTTTTCCCACATTGTCTCCGGATTTGCAGCGCTAGAGAAGACAAGTATATCTAACAGAGACTTTACTTTATTTATTGTTCTTTAAGACAAGGCGCACGGGCTCCTTCCCGTGTCTGGGATGTGTGAACTGTAAATTGATGGTGAAAGGATCGGGGTTTACACATCCAGACACGGGAGAGATCTTTAATTTAAAGCATTATCTCACCTGTGACTCGTCATGGGTGATATATGTATTGTGGTGCCCTTGCAAAAGGCTCTATGTTGGTGAAACCACATGTGACTTGAAGACCAGGTTGAACAACCATAGACAGTCCATTAGGAGTAAAAGAAGTGATTTGCCCGTGTCGAAACATTTTGTGGAAAAAAACCACAAGGAAAGTGACCTGAGATTTATGATCATTGATCATGTCAAACCTTTGGATAGAGGAGGGGATCGATTAAATATATTAAAGAAAACTGAGCTTAGGTGGATTTTTCGGCTAGATACTTTAAATGTCGAATTCAGGGTGACAGGAGCAATGGTCAGTTAATCTCTTGTTCACAGGGCCTGTGATCTGTTGTATATTGCATACTGTATATGGTGGATTTAATGGAAGCTACGGGGATATGTTCATGCTAAATACGTGGCTTAACTGTTTGTAGGTACTGTTTAAATTGCTATCTTGACTTTTGCCTATATCGGACAATAAGTATGGAGATGAATTATAGGAAAAACAGAGGTGTAATATTGTGCCCAAATGAGTGCCCTAATTTAAAATGGCGGTTACAGACCGGTGATGGGGCACGGACGACTAGCGCAGCGCACTGTCGCATGCATGATGTGCGGGGTGAGCGCTGACGCGGTCGATCGGGCGTCATCACGTTGGGACTCCGCCCAGGGGTGACGCATGGTGGTTATGTACGGCGTCACAAGAGAAGAAGGATTGACACATGCGCACTGAGGAGTAGCAGACGCGGAAGAGTGGCGCGAGCCTCCATACAAGTGAAGACGCCTTCTTCCTATACTTCTCTCCATAAGTTTTCCTGGCAAGGTATTATAGTCATGTTTTTAACCGCACTATTCACTTTATTTATATGCACTTGTGCACATTGATGATGACTTCAATTAATCACTAGTTTTGGAAGTCCCACCTATATGTATTTAGGATTGATTGGTACCCATGTTAACATTTGGAATTGATTGCATGAATTGTAGCTTACCCTGTAAGGGGAGTGCATTGCTATTGTATTGGCTGATGAATTAACTGGTCACGATGTGATGATGTATTTATATATGCACCTATGCACTTTATGTTTCACCTGACTTGAAAAAGGTTCTGTGAGAGAACCGAAACGTTGTCTTTTCTGACATGTGTGAATAAATTGCACATTTTTTACTTCAAGGAGTGCCGCGGATTTTCTGTGTTGTTATATATATATATATATATATATACACACATACTACAAAAAGGAACAGCCCCTTCAGAGACAATCGCAGGTGCAAGCTACAATTGCAACAATGTAGAAAAGTGAAAAAGTAGCAGCACACCACTAAATGCACTAAGGGTGGATAAACAGGAGAATGTGTGAATAGGGTCAAATACATGACTACCATACTAACTATCAAGGGGAGTAGAAGCTCTTTACGCATATAATTGATCAAAAATATGTCGGGCCCATCTACCAGACATCAAGGTGGCTTCTCATCAGATGGGACCTACTCTAACATTGTTACTCTGATTAAAAGCATCAACCAGGAGGTCGGGGAGTGCTAAGTTCCAAAAGAGGATGCCTACTCTTCTACTACATTGTTGCCATTGTAGCTTGCACCTACGATTGTCTCTGGAGGTGCTGTTCCTTTTTTCTAGTATGTGCAGGTGAAACTAAAAAAATTAGAATATCGTGCAAAGTTCATTTATTTCGATAATGCAACTTAAAAGATGAAACGAATATATGTGATAGACTCATTGCATGCAAAGTGAGATAATTAAAGCCTTTATTTGTTATAATTTGGATGATTATGGCTTACAGCTTATGAAACCCCAAAGTCACAATTTTGAGGTGCCCTTTGCTTATGTGGTATGGATTAATTAGCTGACTAGAGTCTGACACTTTTGAGCCTAGAATATTGAACCTTTTTTACAAAATTCTAATTTTAAGCTTCATTAATGCAATTCCTTTTTTTTTGCACTCCCCTACCACCTGGCTGGTGCTTTTTCATCAGAGTACCAATGGAGTTGGACACTCTGTGTTAGAGTAGGTCCCATCTGATGAGAAGTGACGTGTAAAGGCAAGTTGTTTACTGTATAAACAGAAAAACAGGGTGCACCATAGGGTAAAAACGTTTGGAAATATGAAATATACAATTTAGGAGGCTCACCTTTTAGGGTTGTGCAATAATAGGCGCAACACTAATTTAGACGTGTCGGAGATAAGTTTAATCCCCAATGTAAAGGTAGGTATGCAGCCACGGATGCAGGTGTCCTCGGATAGGCGTGCCTAGGCCCACACGGAGGATTGGAATGAAGTAAAAAGGAAAGAGCATCCCTCGGTGCAAGGAACCAACCAATGCATTGGTTGGTTCCTTGCGCCGAGGGATGCTCTTTCCTTTTTACTCCATCTGAGGAGAAGACACCTTGACGTCTGGTAGATGGGCCCGACATATTTTTGATCAATTATATGCGCTAAGAGCTTCTACTCCCCTTGATAGAAAGTATGGTAGTCATGTATTTGATCCTGTTCACACATTCACACATTCTCCTGTTTATCCACCCTTAGTGCATTTAGTGGTGTGCTGCTACTTTTTTACATACATATATATATATATATATATATATACATATATATATATATATATATAGTAACAACTCAGGGTCGTTTAGCTCTCCAGGATCGCCGTATTCTCAGCTTGGACGGTTGGCACACCTCAAGAAGTCACTCCAACACTGCAGATTTGGGTGCAAACTGGCCACGACCAACTTTATTGTCACTTTTACATATATATATATATATATATATATATACAATATATATATTGTGGGGTTTGCTCTGGTAGACAGGCTAGCGGACGCAGTATAGAAGTAAACACAAAGTCTTTAACTTAAACAGTTTGGTGTTTATTAACACCTTGCAATGTCCATAGAACAAAATCTTCACCTGGTTAGCAGTTTTCCATTCGCACTCCACAGCAGGCTTTAGGGGCCTGTTTACCGGCATGTGGCTTTCAGCCCTTTAGCAAGGCACAAATACACCGGTCCCAAAACACAGAGACTCCCCAACTTCTCTGTCAGATGGAGGATAAACCACACCCAGCTGAGAGTGCTGGCTGGGTTTTATATAGGCCAAAAAAGACTCGGTCTGGAGCGTGGGGAGAAGCCACCCACCCAGCACTTTGGCTACTCCACATCAATGACGGCTCCTTGCTCCTTCCTACAATATATATATATATATATATATATATATATATATATATATAAAAATATATATATATATATATATATATATATAAAATGTAGTATTAACATAGTTATTAATGGCAATATATTATATTACATTATAGTACAGAATAGTTATAACACATGTACCCAAAGGCCCTGAAATTACAATAAAACAATTACAATAAGGACTACAAAAACGCCATAGCATTAATATTAAAAAATAATTATCTGTAATCTATTCCATGCGTATTGTCAGACTGTAAAGCAATATTGCTGATGTATTTGTACCATATAAAGTGCAAGTGCTACATTATAAAAGACTATACCAATCACATTGGTGCAGGATATTTGGCAATACAATCCTCCTTAAACCTCTATGCGGCTTCCTAGGAAGAACACTAAATGCAAGTGAATGGTGCATTTCAGTTCCCCATTCAAATGCATTGGAAACAATTCACATTGATTTTAGGCCATTAAGTGGAAATTACTCTTAATTATATCATAGGACATGAATAAAGGCTTCTACACCACTAAGACCCCCCCCCCCAAAAAAAATACAATTGATGATAATAGTAATGATAATTAGAAATTGTACGGTCCCTGGCATCCTCGTGATGTTTTGAGACTCTATGGGCCGCCATGCTCCTCTGCCAGCATTTCAGTGCATTAAGAAACCCTGCTTGTCATCTAAGTGAAATCAGAACAGGGTTTTAAGTGCATATAGCCATCTGAGGCCTAGGACGAGGCTGAAACCTCTGCTTTAGTTGCTGCTAGCAATTATATTGCGTAGCCCCTCCATCCCTGATACATTGACTAGAGGGCTTAGAGACTATTGCCCACATAGAGCACATAGAGGCCAACAAAGCCATTCACTTAGGGTTTCCAATCCCTTTATTTAAGCCTCTAGTCACAAGGGCCCAAACAGCCAACACATTTCACCCAGAGCCTCTCACTATCCCTCATGATAACCTCAGGGGCCACTTACACAAAAGTACATGGTTGAATAGGACACTACTGCTTTGGCCAGAATCACCAACTCTTACCTAAGCCACTGCCTATGTCACTCATCTTGGACCCTGAACATTAGTTTAAACTAAGCCTGAAACCAGGACTGTGCAAATTGAACTGCCCACTTTGCTGCTGTGTTTAAGATGCCTCTGTAGACCCTTTTCACTATAATGTGTAAGTACGATCATTGTTTTATCAGTGTTATATTAGTGCTTGTTTTAATTTAATATTTATTTTCTTTTGGAGGGCAGGCAGTGGTGTACCTTCAATGCAGAAGCAGACCATGGGGCCAGGCTGGGTGGCGTTATTTATTTTTTACTAACTAGAAACCACTAACACGTTGCTGCCATTAGTGGAAGCTCAACGCAAAGAGCTTACTGTATTTCCATTCCAGAAAATGTCAACTGTATGAATTCCTATGCATTGACTACCTCCTACTTGTGGCTGTAAGTGGTGACTGTAGCTTTGTAATAGAAGGAAGGCATATTTATCAATGTATTTCTGTATTAATACATTGAGAAGTATAGTGCTCATAATGAACACCATATTTATGAAGCACCTGTTACACTTTTTATTATATATATTTTTTTGTATTAGAATTTCTTCTGCTTAATAGAAATCTGGGGCATTGGGCTTTGCACTTCCTGGGGCTGATTGTTGCACGCATCCTAGGAAATTGAGTAGGCAGAAGGGCCCAAAGTTTTTCTGTTAGATCCAATAAGATCTGTGTATACCCTTGTTTGGGGTGGAGATTTTGGAGTCTTCAGAACCAATTACCAGTTTGCTATAAAGCTATGGTTTCAGCATACAATATTTCCAACATATAATACAATAGTTGATCCGGAACCAATTGATATTATATGTTGAGGGACCCGTTGTAAACAGTAATGCAGTCATAGACTTCTGTTGTGCATGCATATGCCTAAAGAGTGTCTCTATCCAGCAGAGCAAAAAAAAGTGAGCTGCAGAAAATAAGATACAGTATGTCTTTCTTTTGTGTATGATCTAGTAGCTAGTGTTAAAACCTTTAGTTTTTTTAAACAATGAATATTTTAAAAATTATGTTTATAGTACAATCCCTAGGAATAAGGCTACTTTCACACTCGTGTTTTGGGAGAATCCGTCATGGATCTGCAAAAACTGATCCGTTACAATAATTCAACCGTATGCATCCGTCATGAACGGATCCGGTTGTATTATCTGTAACATAGCCAAGATGGATCCATCATGAACTCCGTTTAAAGTCAATGGGGGACGGATCTGTTTTCTATTGCGCCAGATTATGTCGGAGAAAACGGATCCGTCCCCATTAACTTACAATGTGTGTCAGGACGGATTCGTTTGGCTCAGTTTCATCAAGCAGACTGAATGCACTTGGGCAAAACTGATCAGTTTTGGACCGCTTGTGAATGCCCATGACGGATCTCACAAACGGAAAGCCAAAACGCGAGTGTGAAAGTAGCCTAAAAGGATTTTTTTTTAATGAAACATTGAAATTAAGCTAGTTTAGTGTGTTGTATACAAAGCATGTGACATAGTCTAATGTCAGCTATCACATCATACTGAGTCATATGGAGCCAAGCTAAGTTGACCATGAACCTGTGTACATAAAATATATTTCCCATACATGATGTGTATCATAAAAAAAAAAAATTATGAAAATAGATCTGACAATTGATCTGGCTGCAGAGTGATATTTTGGCAGTTTATGACAAGCCAGTAACAAATTACACTCACAGTGTGACAATAAAGAAGCTAGAGGAATAACAATAAATAATCATTTGTCTAAGACTGACAGCATCATTTACAAGTGTATCCTATTATATACTTGGATGCATACTCTCGACTTAACCACCACTTTATATAGTTACTGTGAAGGCAAATGTGACTGGTCTCCTTTTATCATTAATCCTGTGAAGACCTCCTTTGTGTTATAAGAAGGAGAATACTTGATTATTCTTAAAGCTTTGCCAAAGTACTGTTAGGAAACTATTTTCTCAGCATCGCGTTTGTATACTGTGTGCTAATAAATGCCACTAAATAATCAGGGCAGCCAAAATAAATGTTTTAAAACAAAAAATAGAAAAAAAACTTCATTGAATGAGCATCTCTAAATGTTGGTATCCCCATAACTGTAATGTTAATATGTTACTTATGGCAACGGTGAAATAACATTTTTCTGTGTGTTTATATTGTCAAAAATGTATACAAATTTAATCTTTAAAAGGTTTCTCCAGAAAAATGTAATTGATAGCCTATCCCTGTGATGGCTTACCTCCGGCACTCCAGCTCTGGTAAAACTACGACTCCCAAGATGTACGTACACTTGCTTGGCTGTTCTCAGAACTCCATAGAAATAAATGGAGCATGATTGGAGTCGTAGTTTCACCACAACTGGAGTGCCGGAGGTTAGCCATCATGCCCCATCCTAATGCTAGTAAGTCAACATTAGATCATTGGAGGACTGTCCTCGAGACCCTTACAGAATAGGTGCAGTACAGATGGGGTACATTTCAGAGTACCAGCCACTGGCACTTATATGGATATAATACTTTGCCTTTGCGAACAATGCTTATTGATTTTGCTGATTGACGGTGGTCACAGAGCATAGGCCACAAATGCTATAGTCCGGTAGAACCCCTTGGTACTTGCACACAAAATGGCACCTAAAATGTCCGGCAAAAACAAGACATGAAGGCAGATATAAGTACATTATATTATAATAAAAAATAAATAAACTGTCAGAATCAAAATTAACTGAATGGAAAGCTAAGGTAGCTCAAATCTGCCGGTTCAAAGAAATGACTAGCTGGATTGACAGGACTCATGATAAATTCAAGAGGTTATGGCGTCCTTGGAAGTCACCGGCGTTGGTGAACCCTGACTAAGCAGATACAACAACCCATAGACTGGGACATTAGTTATCTGTGTGTTTCCCTTCCCCCTCTCTCTTTCCTTTTCCTTCCTACTTTTTAACTCTCAATTTCTTATTATTTATTTTATTTTATTATTCTTTTACTTCTCCTACGCAGCTCAAATGTGTAACCTTAAGGAAGAAGCCTAGAAAGGAAAGCTTTTGTTATTCTTCATATTTCCTTAGACATAAAAAGGAGTTGAACAGCAATGACAAGTGATGACAATCCATGTTTGTTCACGGTTATTCTACAGTATAATGTTTACTATTGTACGACATTGGATATTAATGCCGCAAAGATTTGCATATATATGATATATGTGTCATGTTCATATGATTCTGTTACTTGACTATATACAAAAATGAAAAATAAAGAATTTACAAAAAAAAAGAAAAAAATTACTGGGTGTTACTATGTCAAAAAGGTATTTAGGAGGAGGTCCCCATAGTAGCCAGGGTGAACAGCTTGTACATGATAGTTGCCTCTGTGTTGCCGTGTGTTACATGGTTGCCTATTCATTTAATTTGTAGCCAAATACTTATCTGGGCCATATCAGTTGATTGCTGGGCAGTCCCCCGAATGGTTGATTTTCAAAGTGACTTGTTTTAGAGAATCTTGATCAGACAACGCCATGACAGAAAAATGATCCAAAAACATATCCAAAAGAAATTATTCCTTCTCCATTACTAGTCTTAAAACTAAGACTAAGAATGCAGAATATAATTTATACAAGAAGCTTGCATAAGAAAAAGGTGCCTAAAGAACAGAATTATTGATTATGGAGATTGATTTCCAAAATGCAGCTTTATTTATTTTACTTACTTTAGGCTTTTATTGACTTATTTTATTGATTTATTTTACCCTAAAAAAATGATATAAGGTATTCAGGTTTTGTTAACAGCCTGGAGAAAATGAGCCACCTTCTAGCCTAAGTCTTGTGTAGACTCCTATTGCTCACACTATGGCCATGATATCTTTCCAAATTATTTGAAAAATGAATATATGGAAATAATGACCATAAGGCTGCACTGAAATTGGCCTCTTTTAGACATCTTATAGTAGCATTTCTATAGGTTCACATAGTCTTTAACTCCCTTTTTAAGTAGAATTCGTAATTAACATGCACAGCATTGCACATAATGTTCTTCTCAAAGAATATCCTCTGATTAAACTATTGTTGTAAAATCCCTAAGATCCAATTTTTTACATTTGGTACAGAGAGACTTAACATGGGTCTGGCATTTTCCTTTTATGCTCTGATTTTGTAGACGTAATCTGAACAAGATACATATCTGATACAAAGGTCATCAAATTAAAGCATATTTTACCCTGAACACTTCATTAAAATAGCCTTCAATGAACCACTATGGAACGTTTTTAATTTGATATTTTCATGGTGCATTAGTGGACAAAGCATGCAGCTTTATGTCCGTACAATGCTTTTAATTAGCTTCATACTGTGTTAGTTCTAGTGAATACTTGAGGAAAGGACTTTCAGATTTAATTCCTTAATTTCGGTGTACGTGACGTAGCACTTTGAATATCTGACACTTGGTAAATCCCCTATAATCCTATGTGCTCTCCAGGCCTCTATTCAATATTATTTAAAAGGTTAGTCTTTGGACTGTTTATGAGGCAGGAGACATTTTTTAATTAAAGACATTATTTGTTGGTGGAGGAGAATATTGTATGTAGTAAGTAGAATTAGTCATTATATTATATAGACATGGGGGGAGGTAAAAGATGAGAAGCAGACAGAGAGGAAGAGTATCTATATAACAATGTAAGTTACTTATAAATAGATCAATAGAATAAAAAAAAGGTTCTATAATTTAGTTTACTTTGTTTCTCAACCTGCTCATTGTATATATTTTGCTCAGGTAGGTATTTAAACTTGCCTTAAAGGCTATGTGCACCTTTGAAGACAATTTTTGTATATGATTGCATCTTACTCATTTTTGGCTAAAAATCATATTTTCCATTGGCCTTCAATAAAAATATTGAGCCATTCTGTCACAAATGGTTAACTGTTTTTCTAACTGTGTGACTGATACTTACAGTTTCACTTTGTGCCGGTCATCTAATAATCCTTTTCTCTGAACTACTGAGAGGTCATAAATAGAGTTGAGTGGGCACCTGGATGTTCGGGTTCGACGGGTTCGGCCGAACTTCACAAAAAAAGTTTGAGTTAGGGACCTGAACGTGACCCCGAACCTAAACCCCATTGAAATCAATGGGGACCTGAACTTTTCAGCACTAAAATGGCTGTAAAAATGTCATGGAAAGGGTTAGAGGGCTGCAAATGCCAGCAAAATGTGGTTAAGAGCATGGCAAGTGCTCTGCAAACAAATGTGGTGTCACGGCCATGGCTATGTCCGTGACTCCTTACTGCATGCGGTTGCCTGCGGTTTAGTTTGTGTGTTCAACCACAGGTGAGGGTCGCTGTGTGTGGCCTCACTTGTGGTTGCTGCGGGCAACTAGTTGTGTTCTGTTATTACCAGCAGAGCAGCCTGAGCGGTGCTAGGCAGCTTGCTGCTTTGGCATACGGTCTCACCTGACTTCCTATTTGTTAGGTGTGTGTGTATGGTTTACACTGTGTTTTATGTATTGTGTGCACTTCCCTTTTAAGTGGTGTTTTTCCCTTCTCTGGTGCTGGAAGGGTTAACTCCCTTCCCAGTGTGTGTGTGAGTCACTAGGTGTATCTGACCGTTGGGTGTGGCCTCTTAGGCCTATAAAGCCTCTGTCTTTGGCTGGGCTCAGTAGGTTGCTTCAGCCAGGCATAGCTGGAGCAGCCTGCTGTGTGTTACCATCTACCAGTGGGGCCTCCCTTCTGGTCATAAAACTCATACTGTCATGACTGCGGATGGGGAAAACCCTCAGCCGTGCGGTGCCAGGAGATGGAAGGGTTGTCACTTGGCCAGAACCACAGAATTAGGGAGCAGGTCATCCCCTAGCGCTTCCCTAATCTGACCCTGACTCCTAGCTGTATGGACCGCCCTTAAAGGTAGGAGGGCCCATACTCAGGAACCTCGGATCCCTACTGACCCTCCGTCATTCCCTGAGCTAGGAGCTGGGTAGACAGCCCGTTCCTCCAAGACACGGAGAAACAGGAGCCCAAAGTGGCCAAGCTACAAAGGGAAACAGAAACAGCTATGACAGTGACAGGCAAAAGCAATCCACACAACACTCACCTGCCACAGACAACACAACCAGGAACCCATGTGCAGGTGCTGTTTGTACAAGACACCAAGGAACACAGCACACACCAGACATCACACAGGAACCCAGGACCATAAGCTGCAATAATACAAAACCCCACACACACCTAGATAACACTGTGTAACAAAGTTTTATGACCAAAAGGGAGGCCCCCACTGGTAGATGGTAACACACAGGAGGCTGCTCCAGCTATGCCTGGCTGAAGCAACCTACTGAGCCCAGCCAAAGACAGAGGCTTTATAGGCCTAAGAGGTCACACCCAACGGTCAGACACACCCAGTGACTCACACACACTGGGAAGGGAGTTAACCCTTCCAGCACCAGAGAAGGGAAAAACACCACTTAAAAGGGAAGTGCACACAATACATAAAACACAGTGTACACCATACACAAACACCTAACATATAGGAAGTCAGGTGAGACCGCATGCCAAAGCAGCAAGCTGCCTAGCACCGCTCAGGCTGCTCTGCTGGTAATAACAGAACACAACTAGTTGCCCGCGGCAACCACAAGTGAGGCCACACACAGCGACCCTCACCTGTGGTTGAACACACAAACTAAACCGCAGGCAACCGCATGCAGTAAGGAGTCACGGACATAGCCATGGCCGTGACATGTGGATAGGGAAATGACTTTAAAAAACATAAAATACGTTAAAAAAAAATCTTGATCTAGGAGGACGAGGTCCATATGGAGTAGGAGGTTGAGGGGGCGGTGGATGTGGCAGTGTAGGTGAAAGCGGAGGAGGTAGCCTACACAGCTTTTTGGTTTTAATTAAAAAATTTTTTTAACCACTTCAGCCCCGCTAGCTGAAACCCCCTTCATGACCAGAGCACTTTTTACACTTCGGCACTACACTCCTTTCACCGTTTATCGCTCGGTCATGCAACTTACCACCCAAATGAATTTTACCTCCTTTTCTTCTCACTAATAGAGCTTTCATTTGGTGGTATTTTATTGCTGCTGACATTTTTACTTTTTTTGTTATTAATCAAAATGTAACGATTTTTTTGCAAAAAAATGACATTTTTCACTTTCAGCTGTAAAATTTTGCAAAAAAAAGGACATCCATATATAAATTTTTCGCCAAATGTATTGTTCTACATGTCTATGATAAAAAAAAAAAATGTTTGGGCAAAAAAAAAAATGGTTTGGGTAAAAGTTATAGCGTTTACACACTATGGTACAAAAATGTGAATTTCCGCTTTTTGAAGCAGCTCTGACTTTCTGAGCACCTGTCATGATTCCTGAGGTTTTACAATGCCCAAACAGTAGAAAAACCCCACAAATGACCCCATTTCGGAAAGTAAACACCCTAAGGTATTCGCTGATGGGCATAGTGAGTTCATAGAACTTTTTATTTTTTGTCACAAGTTAGCGGAAAATGATGATGATTTTATTTTTTATTTTTTTCTTACAAAGTCTCATATTCCACTAACTTGCGACAAAAAATAAAAAATTCTAGGAACTCACCATGCCCCTCACAGAATACCTTGGGGTGTCTTCTTTCCAAAATGGGGTCACTTGTGGGGTAGTTATACTGCCCTGGCAATTTAGGGGCCCAAATGTGTGAGAAGAACTTTGCAATCAAAATGTGTAAAAAATGACCGGTGAAATCCGAAAGGTGCACTTTGGAATATGTGCCCCTTTGCCCACCTTGGCAGCAAAAAAGTGTCACACATCTGGTATCGCCAAACTCAGGAGAAGTTGGGGAATGTGTTTTGGGGTGTCATTTTACATATACCCATGCTGGGTGAGAGAAATATCTTGGCAAAAGACAACTTTTCCCATTTTTTTATACAAAGTTGGCATTTGACCAAGATATTTTTATCACCCAGCATAGGTATATGTAAAATGACACCCCAAAACACATTCCCCAACTTCTCCTGAGTACGGCGATACCAGATGTGTCACACTTTTTTGCTGCCAAGGTGGGCAAAGGGCCACATATTCCAAAGTGCACCTTTCGGATTTCAGCGGTCATTTTTTACACATTTTTATTGCAAAGTTCTTCTCACACATTTGGGGCCCCTAAATTGCCAGGGCAGTATAACTACCCCACAAGTGACCCCATTTTGGAAAGAAGACACCCCAAGGTATTCCGTACGGGGCACTGCGAGTTCCTAGAATTTTTTTTTGTTGTCACAAGTTAGCGGAAAATGATGATTTTTTTTTTCTTTTTTCCTTACAAAGTCTCATATTCCACTAACTTGCGACAAAAAATAAAAAATTCTAGGAACTCGCCATGCCCCTCACGGTATACCTTGGGGTGTCTTCTTTCCAAAATGGGGTCACTTGTGGCGTAGTTATACTGCCCTGGCAATTTAGGGGCCCATATGTGTGAGAAGTACTTTGCAATCAAAATCTGTAAAAAATGACCGGTGAAATCCGAAAGGTGCACTTTGGAATATGTGCCCCTTTGCCCACCTTGGCAGCAAAAAAGTGTCACACATCTGGTATCGCCGTACTCAGGAGAAGTTGGGGAATGTGTTTTGGGGTGTCATTTTACATATACCCATGCTGGGTGAGAGAAATATCCTGGCAAAAGACAACTTTTCCAATTTTTTTATACAAAGTTGGCATTTGATCAAGATGTTTATCTCACCCAGCATGGGTATATGTAAAATGACACCCCAAAACACATTCCCCAACTTCTCCTGAGTACGGCGATACCAGATGTGTGACACTTTTTTGCAGCCTAGATGCGCAAAGGTGCCCAAATTCCTTTTAGGAGGGCATTTTTAGACATTTGGATCCCAAACTTCTTCTCACGCTTTAGGGCCCCTAAAAAGCCAGGGCAGTATAAATACCCCACATGTGACCCCACTTTGGAAAGAATACACCCCAAGGTATCCAATGAAGGGCCTGGCAAGTTCATAGAATTTTTTTTTTTCGCATAAGTTAGCGGAAATTGATTTTTTTTTTGTTTTTTCTCACAAAGTCTCACTTTCCGCTAACTTAGGACAAAAATTTAAATCTTTCATGGACTCAATATGCCCCTCAGCAAATACCTTGGGGTGTCTTCTTTCCAAAATGGGGTCAGTTGTGGGGTGTTTGTACTGCCCTGGCATTTGAGGGTGTCCGAAATCATTACATGTATGGCCAGCATTAGGAGTTTCTGCTATTCTCCTTATATTGAGCATACAGGTAATGAGATTTTTTTTTCCGTTCAGCCTCTGTGGATAAAAAAATCTCTGCCCAAAAAAAAAATGGAGGGGAAAGGCGTCTGCCAGGACATAGGAGCTCCGCCCTACATCCATACCCACTTAGCTCGTATGCCCTGGCAAACCAGATTTCTCCATTCGCATCAATCGATGTGGATGAATAAATCATTGCCGGGATTTTTTTTTTTTTTATATATATATACAAAGTGTTTGCCAAAGCATAGGAACGCCGCCTCCTCCTCAGCTCGTATGCCTCGGCAAACGTATCTGTTACTGCAGAGGAGAAAATCTCGTCTTGCAGCTCCGCATACACCGACTTGCATGTAATCTGACAGCAGCGCAATGCTGTGTGAGTGAATGGGCCCTAATAGCCCTGTGTGCCTGTCCTGGTGAGATGATCCCTACGCTAATAGTGTACCTGTGAGTGGTACTTCCGGAAACACTCTCCAAAGCATAGGGCAGGGTGGTCAGGACAGTCAGGACAGAAATAGCGGGTGTCACGCCTTATTCCACTCCTGCTACAGACACGACATCTTTTTCGGGGTGACGGTTGGGTTGAGGTACCAGGAACGAAATTGGGGAAATGTCGCTCGTGTAGACGGCTAACTACACTGGTGGATGGGGCCACGGAACCTCCTGGGTACAGGAGGTTCTCGATGATCTCTTCCTGAAATTTGAGGAAGGATCCAGTTCTCCCAGCCTTACTGTAGAGAACAAAACTATTATACAGAGCCAATTGAATTAAATATACAGACACCTTCTTATACCAGCATCTGGTTCTGCGAGAAACTAAATACGGAGACAACATCTGGTCATTGAAGTCCACCCCTCCCATGTGAAGGTTATAGTCGTGGACTGAGAGGGGATTTTCAATGACACGGGTTGCTCGCTCAATTTGTATTGTCGTGTCTGCGTGAATGGAGGAGAGCATGTAAACGTCACGCTTGTCTCTCCATTTCACCGCGAGCAGTTCTTCGTTACACAGTGCGGCCCTCTGCCCCCTTGCAAGACGGGTGGTAACGAGCCGTTGGGGGAAGCCCGCGCGACTAGTTCGCGCGGTACCACAGGCGCCAATCCGTTCCAGAAACAAATGCCTAAAGAGGGCCACACTTGTGTAAAAATTGTCCACATAAAGATGGTACCCCTTGCCGAATAAGGGTGACACCAAGTCCCAAACTGTCTTCCCACTGCTCCCCAGGTAGTCAGGGCAACCGACTGGCTCCAGGGTCTGATCTTTTCCCTCATAGATCCGAAATTTGTGGGTATAGCCTGTGGCCCTTTCACAGAGCTTATACAATTTGACCCCATACCGGGCGCACTTGCTTGGAATGTATTGTTTGAAGCCAAGGTGCCCGGTAAAATGTATCAGGGACTCGTCTACGCAGATGTTTTGCTCTGGGGTATACAAATCTGCAAATTTCAGGTTGAAATGGTCTATAAGGGGCCGAATTTTGTGGAGCCGGTCAAAGGCAGGGTGGCCTCTGGGACGGGAGGCGGTGTTGTCACTAAAGTGCAGGAAACGCAGGATGGCCTCAAAACGTGCCCTGAACATAGCAGCAGAGAACAAGGGCATGTGATGAATTGGGTTTGTGGACCAATATGACCGCAATTCATGCTTTTTTGTCAGGCCCATGTTGAGGAGGAGGCCCAGAAAAGTTTTAATTTTGGAAACTTGGACTGGTTTCCACCGGAAAGGCTGGGCATAAAAGCTTCCCGGGTTAGCGGTGATAAATTGTGTGGCATACCTGTTTGTTTCGGCCACAACTATGTCTAAGAGCTCCGCAGTCAAGAACAGCTCAAAAAATCCCAGGGCCGAACCGATCTGAGCTGTCTCAACCCGAACTCCAGACTGGGCAGTGAAAGGGAAAACTACAGGTGCGGCTGAAGTTGGGGACTGCCAATCAGGGTTTGCCAGCACCTCAGGGATTCTAGGGGCTCTACGGGCACGTCTTTGCGGTGGCTGCGACGGGGTCACTACTGCACGTGCCACCGTACCAGCTTCAACTGCCCTTCTGGTGCTCGCTACTTCACCAGGTTGTACGGCAGTGCTGGTACTAGGTCCAGGGAGGGCTGGGCTGCTGGTGTATGCCTCACCACTTAATCCGACAGCACCAGCCCCACTCTGCTGCTCTTGAAGCGGATCCTGCGCAACCTGTGGTCTAGAGACACGGGGCCGGGTACGCCTGGTGGTATCAGGGACCTCAGCCTCCTCGTCCGAACTTTGGGTCAGAGAGCCACTGCTTTCTACAGGTTTGTATTCTGACCCGCTGGATTCATCAGATGAGGGTTCCCACTCCTCATCCGACTGGGTCAGAAGCCTGTAGGCCTCTTGAGAGGAATACCCCCTGTTTGACATTTTGGGCAACTAAATTTAGGGGTATTCCCTGAGACTACCTAAGAAAAAAAAAGCAAGCCTGTCTTACAAAGGGGAGGCTAGCGAAGTACTGGAGGCCGCTGCGGTTGATAAAAAATATCAAAACTGATTTTTTTTTATCGCCGCAGTGCATGTAAAGTGATTGTGCAGTGATCAGAAAAAAAAAAAATTTTGTCACTGCGGTGGGGCGGGCGTGGGTGAACGCACGTGTGGGCGACCAATCAGGCCTGATCGGGCAAACACTGCGTTTTGGGTGGAGGGCGAACTAAAGTGACACTAATACAATTATAGATCTGACCGTGATCAGTTTTGATCACTTCCAGATACTATAAAAGTACAAATGCTGATTAGCGATACGCTAATCAGCGAATAACGGACTGCGGTGCGGTGGGCTGGACGCTAACTGATCGCTAACTACCTAACCAAGGGGCCTAAACTATACCTAAAACCTAACGGTCAATACCAGTGAAAAAAAAAAGTGACAGTTTAAACTGATCACTTTTTTCCTTTCACTAGTGATTGACAAAGGGGTGATCAAAGGGTTAATTGGGGTTCAGGGGGGTGATCTGGGGCTAAAGTGTGCTGTTTGGTGTACTCACTGTGTAGCCTGCTCCTCTGCTGGATCCAACCGACGAAAAGAACCAGCAGAGGAGCAGGCAGCCATATAACAGATCATATTTACAAATATGATCTGTTATCTGGCTCTGTGATTGGATTTTTTGAAAATCATCAGCTTGCCAGCCGCGATCATTGGCTGGCAAGCTGATGACGAAATGGTCCTCTTCGAAATGCCGGCCCGAACTGCGCATGCGCGGGCCGCATAGCGCGTCATCTCGCGTCTCGCGAGATGACGCGTATATGCGTCGTTGTGCGCAGCGCTTCCGCCTCCGGACCGCACATCTGCGTTAGGCGGTCCGGAGGCGGTTAAATTAGGGTACACCCCAAAACATTGGGAAATATAACTTGTGACCCCCTCCAGTCATGCTAAACACACGCTCAGACAATACACTAGTTGCAGGGCAGGCCAGCACCTCCAAGGTGTAAAGGGCAAGATCAGGCCATGTGCCCAATTTAGAGACCCATCAGTCAGTTTGTGTAGATGTGTGCACACATACTGCCCCACCATGTCCCACGTCACCGTGACGTCCACGATCCATTTGGATATCTTCTCTATCAACTTTCGACGTTCTTTTCTGAGCCTACAATGGTGATCACGGTTATCGGCGAATTAGGGTTCCACACTGAAGAGGGAGCGTGAGAAAGAGAAACCACATCCAAGGGAGATCAATGGATAAAATGTAATTGTGATCAAGAGAAAATATGGGAAAAGTTATTAAAGCAGAAGAATCGAAGGAAAGGAGGGGGCTCACGGCAATTACCCACTCCCAACTTGGGAAGGTAGTGACGATAAATAGCAATACAGGGCTCTTAAGATGCCCTGTTATTGGAATGATTAATAACAAATTATAGGGAATATCACTGGGGTATTTAGGATTTTGGAAACGTTAGACAGGAGAGGCCCTGCTGCTGCTTTGTTGACTCTAGATAACTTCTGCCTGATCACGCGTCATCGTGACGTCCGCGATCCATTTGGATATATTCTCTCTCAACTTTCGATGTTCTTTTCTGAGCCTACCATGTTGATGATGGTCATCGGCGAATCAGGGTTCCACATCGGAGAGAGAGCGTGAGAAAGAGAGACCACATCCATGGGAAGTACATTTTTTTAAATTAAATATGATTGAGCGGAAAAGTGACACAAATTATTAAAGCACAAATGTGGGACAAGTTATTAAAGTTTAAGCATTGAATGAAAGGAGGAGGCGCGCATCAATTAAAGAAGAATTTTTTAAATTTAATTCCCTGTCACCTATGCCGAGCAGGGGTTGTGTATACAACAAAATTGGTGAAATGTCACCTTGTAACAGATGATTTTTTGAAATTTAGGTCCCTATCCCCTATGCAGAGCAGGGGTTTAATCACCACAAAAATGGTCAAATGTCACCCAAGAATGTAACAGACAAATTAGTGATTTTTTTTTACCTGTCTACTAGGTATAGCAATGGTATTTCACACCCAAAAATTGATGAATTTCACCCAAAAAATGTAACAGACAAATTTATGATTTTTTTTTAACCTGTCTAGTATGTACAGCCGGGGTATATCATACCCAAAAAGTGCTGAATTTCACACGATTATGTAACAGACAAATTTGTGAAATGTTACCTGTCTACTAGGTAGACCAGGGGTATATCACACCCAAAAATTTGTGAATTTCACCCAAAAATATAACCGACAAATTAGTGAAATGTTTTTACCTGTCTACTATGTACAGCAGGGGTATATCACACACGAAAAGTGGTGAATTTCACCCAAAAATGTAACAGACAAATTAGTGAAATGACATAAAATAAAATACGTACAAATAAAAAAAATAAACTTGATTTATAAGATGGAGTTCCATATGGAGTAGGAGTTTGAGGAGGCGGTGGACATAGCGGTGTAGGTGAAAGCGGCGGTGGAGGAGGACGAGGTAGCCAACACTGGTTTTTGCTTTTAATTATTATTTTTTTTTTATTAGGCTACACTCCAAAAGAGTGTGAATTATCCAAAATACAACAATGAGCAATTGCGAAGTAGTATAACAATGGCTGGTTTAGGCCGGTATACATGTCTATTCTGCACAAGGTATGGACAAGTCCTGTGGGATCCATGCCTGGTTCATTTTAATGAACGTGAGCTTGTCCACATTGGCTGTGGACAGACGGCTGCCCTTGTCTGTGATAACGCCCCCTGCCGTGCTAAATACACGTTCAGACAATACACTGGCTGAAGGGCAGGGCAGGCCAGCACCTCCAAGGCGTAGAGGGCAAGCTCAGGCCATGTGCCCAATTTTGAGACCCATAAATTGCAGCATGTAATCGCTCATGTGTGCCAGGCTGCCCAGAGGCAACGAAAAGCTGTCCTCTGTGGGAGGTGTATCGTCTGTGTCCTCTGTATTCCCCCAGCCACGCACCAGTGATGGCCATGAGCTGGTTTGGGTGCCACCCTGCTGTGAACATGGTTCCTCCTCCTTCATCTCCTCCTCCTCATCCTCCACCTCGTCATCCTCCACCTCGTCATCCTCCAGAACTGTGCCCTGGCTGGACAATTGTGTACCTGGCGTTTGTGGGTGTAGGACCCCCCCCCCCCTTTTAGCCACTTGTGAATGATTGGCCGGAAACCCTATGAAATGATCCCTATTCCTCCTCCTCCTCCTGTGCCACATCCTCTTCCATCATCGCCAGCAGAGTTTTTTCAAGGAGGCATAAAAGTGGAATAGTAACACTGAGAACATCGTTATCGGCACTGGTCATGTTGGTGGAGTACGCGAAACAGCGCAACAAGGAACATGGGTCTCGCATGAAGGCCCAGTCATTGGTGGTGAAGTGGTGCTGTTCCGCAGAGCGACTCACCAGTGCTTGCTGCAGCTGAAACGCCACTATCGACTGCTGCTGCTCACCCCGTCTGGCCAGCATGTGCAAGGTGGAGTTCCACCTTGTGGGCACGTCGCATATGAGGTGGTGAGCGGGAAGGTCGAAGTTACGCTGCAGCGCTGACAGGCGAGCAGCAGCAGGGTGTGAACGCCGAAAGCGAGCACAGACGGCCTGCACTCAGACATATCGGGGTCATTTTTAAGTAACCTCTGCACCACCAAATTCAGTACATGCGCCAGGCAAGGGATGTGCTTTAAACCGGCTAGTCCCAGAGCTGCTACGATATTTCGCATTATCGCACACCACCAGGCCGGGCTTGAGGCTCACTGGCACCAACCACTCATCGGTCTGTTTAAGGCCCGTCCATAGCTCCTGCTTGGTGTGGGGTTTGTCCCCCAAACAGATAAGTTTTAAAACTGCTTGATGTCGTTTACCCCTGGCTGTGCTGAAGTTGGTGGTGAAGGTATTACGCTGACTGAATGAGGAGGCGGTAGAGGATGAGGAATCGGAGTAGGAGGAGGAGGAAGCAACAGGAGGCAAACTGAAGCGCCCTGCAATCCTCTGTGGTGGAAGGACATGCGCTAAACTGCTATCCGCCTCAGGCCCAGCTGCCACTGCAATTACCCAGTGTGCTGTTATGGAGATATAACGTCCCTGACCATGCTTACTGGTCCACGTAGTTAGGTGGACCTTGCCACAAATGGCGTTGCGCAGTGCACACGTTATTTTGTCCTCCACTTGGTTATACAGGGAAGGGATGCATGCCTGGAAAAGTAGTGGTGGCTGGGCATGACATACTGTGGGACAGTCACCACCATAAGGCTTTTAGAACTCTCCATCCCCACCAGACGGAATTACAGCATTTAAAGGCCTGTCATTTTGAAATGCTGGCATTCAGGGCCAGGGATCGCGGGTGGGTAGGGGGTACTAACTCTTCCGCTCCAGTGTTTGGGATATGGAGAGCTGAACACTTGCATGCTTGGTGACCCAGGTGGTGGTGTTGCTGGCAGATTCTCTGTTTGCGGAGTGGCAGATGACACTGTTACTCCAGAGGTGGATGAAGAGGCCGAGACTGCAGCAGAAGTGGAAGCAGGAGAAGCCAGTGACCTTTCTTGGTTTTTGAGGTGTCTACTCCACTGCAGCACGTGCTTTGCACTTAGATGCCTGGTCATACAGGTTGTGCTCAGGTTGAGAACATTTATGCCTCGCTTTAGGCTCTGATTGCACAGAGTGCAAACCACTCGTGTCTTGTCGTCAGCACATTGTCTGAAGAACTGCCACACCAGGGAACTCCATGGAGCTGGCTTCGGTCGCTTGCTGCGGTGGGCAGTAGCAGGCGTACCCTCTTCTGCTGTGCTGGTGGCCCTGTGCGACCACCGCCTCTTCCTCCGAACTACACAGGTCACTCGCAGGACCTTGATTCCATGTGGCGTCGAGGAGCTCATCGTCCTCCGCATCATCTTCCACACAGTCTTCACCCCTGCCCTCCTTGTCGGTCTGCACACTTTCAAAAGCCACAGAAGTGTGAACCTGTGTTTCGTCATCATCCAAGATGTGTTGCGATGGTCCTCCCATGTACTCATCTTAAAACATAAGTGGTTGGGCATCTGTGCACTCAACCTATTCCACTTCTGGGGCAGGGCTAGGTGGAAGGCCCTGGGAAACCCTGCTAGCAGAGTCATCAAAAATCAGAAGAGACTGCTGCATGACTTGGGGCTCAGACTGCTTGGCTGATTTGCAAGGGGTTGAGGTGAAAGACTGATGGACATTGGCTTCAGGTGCTCACACTGATCTTTCAGCAGGAGACTGGGTGGGAGACAATGTAAAGGAACTGGAGGCACTGTCAGCAACTCACTACTCACAATCTACTATCACCTGAACTTGTTCTGGCCTCACCATTCGTAGAGCTGTATTAGGCCCGACCAAATACCCCTGCAGGTTCTGTTGCCTACTTGCACCTGAGGAAGGTGTTTCACTTGTGCGTGTAGCAGGCACAGATCGACCACATCCTCTCCCTGCAACAGGAGCTCCACCAGCAGCACCAAGACCGGGGCTACGTCCTATATATGATTCTCTCCTCATATTTTTCAAATTTAGGATCTTGCCCAAAATAGGTGTTTTTTTTTTAATAGCAGAATAGATCAACAGCATCTAAAAGGTGTATCTCACAATGACAGATGCAGCAAAGGCTGCAAAATTAAGATTTTTGCCCTAAATGGGTGTTTTTTTAACCTTCTCCCGACCGCCTAACGCAGGGATGCGTCCTGCGGGCGGCCGGGTTGTTCCTCATTGACTCGCCTGCGCGTCATCCCGCGAGAGCCAGGATTTTGCGTGAACGCGTGCATATTAAACGCTGTTTTGTTAACAGCGTCTAATATACCTGCTACCTGGTCCTCTGGTGGTCCCTTTTGCTTGGATCGACCACCAGAGGACACAGGCAACTCTGTAAGTAGCACTAACACTACACCCCCCTGTCACTTATTAACCCCTGATCACCCCATATAGACTCCCTGATCACCCCCATGTCATTGAACACCCCCCCTATAAGGCTCCATTCAGACGTCCGTATGTGTTCCGCAAAATACGGACACCGGCAATGTGCTTTCCGCATTTTGCGGATCTCTACATTGCCAGAACTATATAGAAAATGCCTTTTCTTGTCCTCAATTGCGGACAAGAATAGGACATGTTCTATAGGTTCTACAAAAAACGCAGTGTTCGCCCGATCAGGCCTGATCTTGTGCGCACACTTGCGTTCAGTCCGCCCCACCGCAGTGACAGAATTTTTTTTCTGATCACTGCAAAAACACCGTAAAATCGCTGCGGCGCTATAAAGATCAATTTTGAGGGGCATGGCTAGTTCATAGAAGTTTTTTTTTTTGGGCACAAGTTAGCGGAAATTGATTTTTATTTTTATTTTTTTTCTTACAAAGTCTCATATTCCAGTAACTTGTGACAAAAAATAAAATCTTACATGAACTCACCAAACCCCTCACGGAATCCAAATGCGTAAAAATGCCCTGTGAAATCCTAAAGGTACTCATCGGAATTTGTGCCCCTTTGCGCATCGTGGCTGCAAAAAAGTGTCACACATGTGGTATCGCCGTACTCAGGAGAAGTAGGGCAATGTGTTTTGCAGTGTATTTTTACATATACCAATGCTGGGTGAGAGAAATATCTCAGTAAATTGACAACTTTGTATAAAAAATTTAAAAAGTTATCATTTACAGAGATATTTCTCACACACAGCATGGGTATATGTAAAAATAGACCCCAAAACACATTGCCCTACTTCTTCTGAGTACGGCGATACCACATGTGTGACACTTTTTTGCAGCCTAGGTGTGCAAAGGGGCCCAAATTCCAATGAGTACCTTTTAGGAGGGCATTTTTAGACGTTTGGATTCCAGACTTCTCACTCTTTAGGGCCCCTAAAATGCCAGGGCAGTATAAATACCCAACATGTGACCCCATTTTGGAAAGAAGACACCCCAAGGTATTTTGTGAGGGGCAAGGCGAGTTAATGTAAAATGTTATGTTTTGTCACAAGTTAGTGGAATATGAGACTTTGTAAGAAAAAAAAAATATCATTTTCCGCTAACTTGTGCCAAAAAAAAAAAAAACTTCTATGAACTCACCATAAGTTAGTGGAATATGAGACTTTGTAATAAAAAATAAAAAAAATTCAATTTCCGCTAACTTATGACAAAAAAAAAAACTTCCATGAACTCACTATGCCCATCAGTGAATACCTTAGGGTGTCTATTTTCCGAAATGGGGTCATTTGTGGGGTGTTTCTACTATCTGGGCATTGTAGAACCTCAGGAAACATGACAGGTGCTCAGAAAGTCAAAGTGCGTAAATTAATTTTTTTGCACTATAGTTTGTAAACGCTATAACTTTTACCCAAACCAGTAAATATACACTTATTGCATTTTTTTTTATCAAAGACATGTAGAACAATACATTTAGAGAAAAATTTATATAGAAATGTAGTTTTATTTGAAAAATTTTACAACAGAAAGTGAAAAATTTCATTTTTTTGCAAAAATTTAGGTCAATTTTGATTAATATCGAAAAAAGGAAAAATGTCAGCAGCAATGAAATACCACCAAATGAAAGCTCTATTAGTGAGAAGAAAAGGAGGTAAAATTAATTTGGGTGGTAAGTTGTATTACCGAGCAATAAACCGTGAAAGTAGTGTAGTGCAGAATTGTAAAAAGTGGCCTGGTCATTAACCACCTCCGGACCGCCTAACGCACGGATGCGTCTGGAAGGTGGTTGATTCATTCCTCCTGGACGCATCCGTGCGTCATCTCGCGAGACGCGAAATTTCGGTCAGAGCCGGCCCGCGCACGCGCATCGCGGGGCGGCAAAAGTTAAAGGAGTATTTCGTCAGCAACCTGCCAGCCAATGATCGTCGCTGGCAGGTTGCTGATTTTTAAAAAATCAAATCAGAAGCCAGATAACAGATCATATTAGTAAATATGATCTGTTATATGGCTGCACTGCTCCTCTGCTGGTCCTTTTCGTCGGTTGGATCCAGCAGAGGAGCAGGCTTCACAGTGAGTAGCACCAACACTACACTTTAGCCCCAGATCACCCCCTGCACCCCAATTAACCCTTTGATCACCCCTTTGATCGCCCCTGTCATTC
Organism: Bufo gargarizans; assembly: GCF_014858855.1. NCBI lineage: Eukaryota > Metazoa > Chordata > Amphibia > Anura > Bufonidae > Bufo > Bufo gargarizans. The sequence continues at coordinate 82,147,179 of NC_058080.1, read as the reverse complement.
ACTAGTGAAAGGAAAAAAGTGATCAGTGTAAACTGTCACTTTTTTTTTTCACTGGTATTGACTGTTAGGTTTTAGGGATAGTTTAGGCCCCTTGGTTAGGTAGTTTAGGGATCAGTTAGCGCCCAGCCCACCGCACCGCAGTCCCTTATTCGCTGATTAGCGTATCGCTAATCAGCATTTGTACTTTTATAGTATCTGTAAGTGATCAAAACTGATCACGGTCAGATCTATAATAGTATTAGTGTCACTTTAGTTCGCCCTCCACCCAAAACGCAGTGTTTGCCCGATCAGGCCTGATCGGTCGCCCACACGTGCGTTCACCCACGCCCGCCCCACCGCAGTGACAAAAAATTATTTTTTTTGATCACTGCACATTCACTTTACACGCGCTGCGGCGATAAAAAAATCAGTTTTGATATTTTTTATCAACCGCAGCGGCCTCCGGTACTTCGCTAGCCTCCCATTTGTAAGACAGGCTTGCTTTTTTTCTTGGGTAGTCTCAGGGAATACCCCTAAATTTAGTTGCCCAAATGTCAAACAGGGGGTATTCTTCTGAAGAGGCCTACAGGCTTCTGACCCAGTCGGATGAGGAATGGGAACCCTCATCTGATGAATCTAGCGGGTCAGAATATGAACCTGTAGAAAGCAGTGGCACTCTGACCCAAAGTTCGGACGAGGAGGCTGAGGTCCCTGATAGCACCAGGCGTACCCGGCCCCGTGTCGCTAGACCACAGGTTGCGCAGGATCCGCTTCAAGGGCAGCAGAGTGGGGCTGGCGCTGTCGGATTACGTGGTGAGGCATACACCAGCAGCGCAGCCCTTCCTGGACCTAGTACCAGCACTGCCGTACAACATGGTGAAGTGGCGAGCACCAGAAGGGCAGTTGAAGCTGGTACGGTGGCACGTGCAGTAGTTACCCCGTCGCAGCCACCGCAAAGACGGGCCCGTAGAGCCCCTAGAATCCCTGAGGTGCTGGCAAACCCTGATTGGCAGTCCCCAACTTCAGCCGCACCTGTAGTTCCCCCTTTCACCGCCCAGTCTGGAGTTCGGGTTGAGACAGCTCAGATCGGTTCGGCCCTGGGATTTTTTGAGCTGTTCTTGACTGCGGAGCTCTTAGACTTAGTTGTGGCAGAAACAAATCGGTATGCCACACAATTTATAACCGCCAACCCGGGAAGCTTTTATGCCCAGCCTTTCCGGTGGAAACCAGTCCAAGTTTCCGAAATTAAAATTTTTCTGGGCCTTCTCCTCAACATGGGTCTAACTAAAAAGCATGAATTGCGGTCATATTGGTCCACGAACCCAATTCATCACATGCCCATGTTCTCTGCTGCTATGTCCAGGACACGATTTGAGACCATCCTGCGTTTCCTGCACTTTAGCGACAACACCACCTCCCGTCCCAGAGGCCACCCAGCTTTTGACCGGCTCCACAAAATTCGGCCCCTCATAGACCATTTCAACCAGAAATTTGCAGATTTGTATACCCCAGAGCAAAACATCTGCATAGACGAGTCCCTAATACATTTTACCGGGCGCCTTGGCTTCAAACAATACATCCCAAGCAAGCGCGCCCGGTATGGGGTCAAATTGTATAAGCTCTGTGAAAGGGCCACAGGCTATACCCACAAATTTCGTGTCTATGAGGGAAAAGATCAGACCCTGGAGCCGGTCGGTTGCCCTGACTACCTGGGGAGCAGTGGGAAGACAGTCTGGGACTTGGTGTCACCCTTATTCGGCAAGGGGTACCATCTTTATGTGGACAATTTCTACACAAGTGTGGCCCTCTTTAGGCATTTGTTTCTAGAACAGATTGGCGCCTGTGGCACCGCGCGAACTAGTCGCGCGGGCTTCCCCCAACGGCTCGTTACCACCCGTCTTGCAAGGGGGGAGAGGGCTGCCTTGTGTAACGAAGAACTGCTCGCGGTGAAATGGAGAGACAAGCGTGACGTTTACATGCTCTCCTCCATTCACGCAGACACGACAATCCAAATTGAGCGAGCAACCCGTGTCATTGAAAAGCCCCTCTCAGTCCACGACTATAACCTTCACATGGGAGGGGTGGACTTCAATGACCAGATGTTGTCTCCGTATTTAGTGTCCCGCAGAACCAGACGCTGGTATAAGAAGGTGTCTGTATATTTGATTCAATTGGCTCTGTATAATAGTTTTGTTCTCTACAGTAAGGCTGGGAGAACACGATCCTTCCTCAAATTTCAGGAAGAGATCATCGAGAACCTCCTGTACCCAGGAGGTTCCGTGGCCCCATCCACCAGTGTAGTTAGCCGTCTACACGAGCGACATTTCCCCAATGTCGTTGCCGGTACCTCAACCCAACCGTCACCCCGAAAAAGATGTCGTGTCTGTAGCAGGAGTGGAATAAGGCGTGACACCCGCTATTTCTGTCCTGACTGTCCTGACCACCCTGCCCTATGCTTAGGGGAGTGTTTCCGGAAGTACCACACACAGGTACACCTAGCATAGGGATCACATCTCACCAGGACAGGCACACAGGGCTATTAGGGCCCATTCACATACAGCTGCTGCAAACCTCTCCTTTCACCTGGGATAAAGTGCATAATGTACTTCGCCACATCTTTGGGCGATTTGCGCTTTGCACATTGTCCCATGGGGAAGGAGAGGTTTGTCCTATAAAGGTAAAAAACAAAAAAAAAAAAAATCACCAGTAAGCAAAAAGGTTGTTCAGTTCAAAAAGTTAAAGTTTATATGTTCTGTTCAAAAGTTAATAAAATTGTTGCGTTGCGGCCTGTTTTTTTTTTTTTTTTTTACCTTCCAGGTGGACCAACCGATCGACTAGCTGCAGCACTGATGTGCATTCTGACAGAAGCATTGCGCTGCTGTCAGATTACACACAAGTCGGTGTATGCGGCGCTGCAAGACGAGATTTCTCCTCTGCAGTAAAAGATACGTTTGCCGAGGCATATGAGCTGAGGAGGTGGCGGTGTTCCTATGCTTTGGCAAACACTTTGTATATAAAAAAAAAAATCCCGGCAATGATTTATTCATCCACATCGATTGATGTGAATGGAGAAATCTGGTTTGCCAGGGCATACGAGCTAAGTGGGTATGGATGTTGGGCGGAGCTCCTATGTCCTGGCAGACGCCTTTCCCCTCCTTTTTTTTTTTGGCAGAGATTTTTTCATCCACATTGATCGATGCGAATGAAGAAATCTGTGCCGTTCATTTTTTTTCTTTCAGCCCAGAGGCTGAACGGAAAAAAAAATCTCATTACCTGTATGCTCAATATAAGGAGAATAGCAGAAACTCCTAATGCTGGCCATACATGTAATGATTGCGGAGACCCTCAAATGCCAGGGCAGTACAAACACCCCACAAATGACCCCATTTTGGAAAGAAGACACCCCAAGGTATTCGCTGAGGGGCATATTGAGTCCATGAAAGATTGAAATTTTTGTCCCAAGTTAGCGGAAAGTGAGACTTTGTGAGAAAAAAAAAATAATAATCAATTTCCGCTAACTTATGCCCCAAAAAAAATTTCTATGAACTCGCCAGGCCCCTCATTGAATACCTTGGGGTGTCTTCTTTCCAAAGTGGGGTCACATGTGGGGTATTTATACTGCCCTGGCTTTTTAGGGGCCCTAAAGCGTGAGAAGAAGTCTGGGATCCAAATGTCTAAAAATGCCCTCCTAAAAGGAATTTGGGCACCTTTGCGCATCTAGGCTGCAAAAAAGTGTCACACATGTGGTATCGCCGTACTCAGGAGAAGTTGGGGAATGTGTTTTGGGGTGTCATTTTACATATACCCATGCTGGGTGAGATAAATATCTTGGTCAAATGCCAACTTTGTATAAAAAAATGGGAAAAGTTGTCTTTTGCCAAGATATTTCTCTCACCCAGCATGGGTATATGTAAAATGACACCCCAAAACACATTCCCCAACTTCTCCTGAGTACAGCGATACCAGATGTGTGACACTTTTTTGCAGCCTAGGTGGGCAAAGGGGCACACATTCCAAAGTGCACCTTTCGGATTTCACCGGTCATTTTTTACAGATTTTGATTGCAAACTTCTTCTCACACATCTGGGCCCCTAGAATGCCAGGGCAGTATAACTACCCACAAGTGACCCCATTTTGGAAAGAAGACACCCCAAGGTATTTTGTGATGGGCATAGTGAGTTCATGGAAGTTTTTATTTTTTGTCACAAGTTAGTGGAATATGAGACTTTGTAAGAAAAAAAAAAAATCATCATTTTCCGCTAACTTGTGACAAAAAATAAAAAATTCTAGGAACTCGCCATGCCCCTCACAGGAATACCTTGGGGTGTCTTCTTTCCAAAATGGGGTCACTTGTGGCGTAGTTATACTGCCCTGGCATTCTAGGGGCCCTAATGTGTGGCAAGTAGTTTGCAATCAAAATGTGTAAAAAATGGCCTGTGAAATCCGAAAGGTGCTCTCTGGAATGTGTGCCCCTTTGCCCACCTTGGCTGCAAAAAAGTGTCACACATCTGGTATCGCCGTACTCAGGAGAAGTTGGGGAATGTGTTTTGGGGTGTCATTTTACATATACCCATGCTGGGTGAGAGAAATATCTTGGCAAAAGACAACTTTTCCCATTTTTTTATACAAAGTTGGCATTTGACCAATATATTTCTCTCACCCAGCATGGGTATATGTAAAATGACACCCAAAAACACATTCCCCAACTTCTCCTGAGTACGGCGATACCAGATGTGTGACACTTTTTTGCAGCCTAGGTGGGCAAAGGGGCACACATTCCAAAGTGCACCTTTCGGATTTCACCGGTCATTTTTTACAGATTTTGATTGCAAACTTCTTCTCACACATCTGGGCCCCTAGAATGCCAGGGCAGTATAACTACCCCACAAGTGACCCCATTTTGGAAAGAAGACACCCCAAGGTATTTTGTGATGGGCATAGTGAGTTCATGGAAGTTTTTATTTTTTGTCACAAGTTAGTGGAATATGAGACTTTGTAAGAAAAAAAAAAATCATCATTTTCCGCTAACTTGTGACAAAAAATAAAAAGTTCTATGAACTCACTATGCCCATCAGTGAATACCTTAGGGTGTCTACTTTCCGAAATGGGGTCATTTGTGGGGTGTTTGTACTGTCTGGGCATTGTAGAACCTCAGGAAACATGACAGGTGCTCAGAAAGTCAGAGCTGCTTCAAAAAGCGGAAATTCACATTTTTGTACCATAGTTTGTAAATGCTATAACTTTTACCCAAAACATATTTTTTTTTTACCCAAACATTTTTTTTTAATCAAAGACATGTAGAACAATAAATTTAGTGAAACATTTATATATGGATGTGGTTTTTTTTTGCAAAATTTTACAACTGAAAGTGAAAAATGTAATTTTTGGGCAAAAAAATCGTTAAATTTAGATTAATAACAGAAAAAGTAAAAATGTCAGCAGCAATGAAATACCACCAAATGAAAGCTCTATTAGTGAGAAGAAAAGGAGGTAAAATTCATTTGGGTTGTAAGTTGCATGACCGAGCAATAAACGGTGAAAGTAGTGTAGTGCAGAAGTGTAAAAAGTGGCCTGGTCATTAAGGGGGTTTAAGCTAGGTCGGCTGAAGTGGTTAATAAAAGAATAGAAAAACAGTATCTAAAGCATGTATCTCACACATACAGATGCAGACAAGGCCGCAAATTAAGATTTTTGCCCAAAATGGGTGAATATTTAATACCATAATAGCACAGCAATATGTAAAGGGTGTATCTCACACGTACAGATGCAGACAAGGCCGCAAATCAAGATTTTTGCCCAAAATTTGTGTTTTTTTTAATACCAGAATAGCATAGCAGTATCTAAAGTGTGTAACTCACACTGACAGTTGCAGAAAGGCTGCAAATTCCCTAAGATGAACCAGGGACAGGACTCATCTAAGGTTAATTTGCATATGTATAAAAAAAAATTACATATTAAAAGCACACAGAGCTATGGGGACTGGGTATTGCGGATGTGCTAGCGGCCATCTAGCAACCCATGTCCTCAGCTCTATACGCAAAATCCTGGTGACAGGTTCCCTTTAAGTACTTTGCCCAAAATTGGTTTTTTTTTATAACAGAATATAACTGCAGTATATAACGCTTGAATTTCGCACGTACACATGCAGCAAGGGATGTAAAATTTAGTATTTTGCCCAAAAAGGGTGTTTTTTAAAACCCAGAAAATTAGAGCTGTATTTTTAGCTTAAATTGCATACTGACTAATGCGGCAGAGGCCCCAGATGAAGGGTATTGCCAAAAATGGGTGTTTTTTAAAACCTAGAAAATTATTTAAGTATTTCAAGCTTGTTTTTAACAATCACAGATGTAGCAAAGGCTGCAATATTAAGTACTTTGCCCAAAATGGGTGTTTTTTATAAGTGCATTGGAGATATTCAGGACACTAACTTAGACTAACTTAGAGCTTTTCCACTGTAGCAGAACTTCAGCTGTGTTTCTGGTAAATACTCAGACACTGCTTCCAAACAGCAGAACTTTAGCTGTGTTTCTGGTGGATACTCAGACACTGCTTCCAACCAGCAGAGCTTCCGCTGTGTTTCTGGTGGATACTCAGACACTGCTTCCAAACAGGTAAGGAATTTGTTAGACAGGTTCTCACTATTGTCTGATTGCAAATGAGCATAGGTGATTAAGGTGTTACATTTTTGGTTGGGGGAGGAGCTTTTGTGGGAGTGTGTGTATATATAGTCATATAGTATTAGCTTGCCTAATTATAGCTTGCTGCATTTTCAAGTGTTGCTTTCATAACTGCATTGGAGATATTCGGGAGATACTCAGGAGGTAATCTGGAGGTGGATACAATCTAAAAAGTAAGATTTGTTTGTTTAAAATCTTCCCTCTCTTTAAAATGGCAGACCTGGTTCTATGCAGGAATTGTTGTGCTTTTATTTCAGGTTCAACTCTTCGGAGGTTTGGATACTGTCTGATCTGCAGACAGCTCTCCATAATGCAGCAGGAAATTGCATTCTTGAAATCTGAGATTTGTCAATTAACTGTTAAACAAACTCAGGCTGGGAACGTTGCAATGCCACTGCCACAGAGGTCCCCTAGAAATGGAAGATGGACTGCAGGTTCTGGTAGACTGAGAGTTGTGTATAAAAGACAAGTCCCACAGTATTTTGCTCTCCATAATTCATTTGTAGCACTTTCAGAGCTCAAGAGCAACATGGAGGATGGCTCAGGCACAGTGGGTGAGGAACAATCATCTCCCATGCCTAAAGTATGCAAAACTGCAGCCAAAGACAAAAAGGAAATGGTGAGGACTGATAGTAAGCAGCTGTTGGTGGGCGATTCTATCATAAGAGGTGTGAAGTTTGAGTAAAATGGTTTTGTGAGATGTCTCCCTGGTGCTACCGCTAGCAGGGATAGACGACGTATCCTTAATATTGTTAGGCAAGCAAGGCAGGAAAGGGAGGTGGATATTATTGTCCATCTTGGCACAAATGATCTGGCTTGCAATGCGGTTTGAAATGTGAAGGAAGCTTTTCACACACTTGGAAATGATATACAGGAGGTTGTATCAACTGTTTCATTCTTTGCAGTTTTGCCTGTGCATAACCTTCAGCATGACAGGAAGATGTGCATTAGGGAATTCAATGTATGGCTTGGTGAATGGTGTCTGAACCAAGGGTTTGGCTTTGTGTCTCATGATAGCTCTCGTTGGAATGGAAAAGAACTGTACAAGAAAGATGGTTTGCATCTTTCTCTCAAGGGAACGAATTTCCTCTGTGAACAGTTCAAAGTATTTGCTAAGGAGCATTTAAACTTGGAAAGGGGGGGGGGGCAAAAGGGTGATAATCCAGTAGTCGGACTGCCCCCCGGAACAATGCCAGAAGATGCCAGTACCACAGAGGTTAAAAAATGACAAGCTCAGAGTCTTGTCTACAAATGCTCACAGTTTAGGGAATAAGATCAATGAACTTGAGTCTATAATGACATCTGAGAATATAGATTTAGTGGCTGTTACTGAGACATGGTTCAATGGGAGTAATGACTGGGATATAACAATACCAGGGTTCTCTCTATATAGGAAAGACAGAGAAGGCAAGAAAGGGGGAGGGTGGCCCTGTATGTGAAAGATAGCATAAAATATAATTTAATACAAGTTAGCGAGACCAATTTAGAGTCAGTTTGGGTTACCTTGCAGCTTGATAATCTTAAGGTAACTCGTGTAGGTGTGATATATAGACCACCTATCCAAGTCAAAGAATTAGATGATCTACTACTTGAGGAAAAAGCTAAAATGACATTGAAAGGGGAAGTTATCATTATGGGAGACTTTAATCTTCCTGATGTAAACTGGAAAACCAAAATAGCTAGTTCTGCCAGGAGTACAGATATTCTAAATTCCCTACTGGGATTATCTCTACAGCAAGTAGTTGAGGAGCCAACCCAGAAGGAGGCCATTTTAGATTTAGTATTCACAAATGGGAATTTGGTATCTGATATTACTGTAGGGGAAAGTTTGGGATCTAGTGATCACCAATCAGTGTGGTTTATTATAAGTTCACACCACACAAAAACAAAAGTTTTAGATTTTAGAAAAACTTTTCTAAAATTAGATTAGTGGTATTTATACAAGTCCCTATCAGATTGGAACAGTTTCAATGGAATCCAGCAGAAATGGGACTACTTAAAAGTGGCACTATTGAAGGGAACAGATAATTGCATTAGGCTTGTCAGTAAAAGCAAAAAATGGAGGAGACCACTGTGGTACTCAGCAGAAGTGGCCAAAATCATTAAAAACAAAAAGATAGCATTTAGTAATTATAAAAAAAAAAATGAGGGTGACAGGCAAATTTATAAGATTAGGCAGAGAGAGGCTAAACAAGTTATAAGAGCTTCTGAAGCACAGGCAGAAGAGAAATTAACTCAGTCAGTGAAAAAAGGCGATAAGACACTCTTCAGATACATAAATGAAAAAAGGAAACTAAAACAAGGAATTACCAAATTAAAAACAAAAGAAGGAAGGTATATGGAAGAAGATAAAGAATTAGCTGACTGCCTCAATGAATACTTCTGTTCAGCTTTTACAAAGAAAAATGAAGGAAAAGGACCTTAGTTAGGAAGGAAGACTAATGAATATTTTGATGCATGTGTCTTTACAGAGGAAGAGGTTCTAAGTCAGCTGTCTAAAATTAATACAAATAAGTCACAGGGGCCTGATGGGATACACCCAAAGCTATTAAAAGAGCTTAGCGGTGAACTAGCAAAACCATTAACAGATTTACCAATCACTGGTAACAGGAGTCGTCCCAGAAGATTGGAAATTAGCAAATGTTGTGCCCATTCACAAGAAAGGTAGTAGGGAGGTATTTGGCAACTATAGGCCAGTAAGCCTGATGTCACGGAATGTGTACAGGTAACAAGGCAAAACAACATGCATAAATGACTCGCTGGATCCAAAAGCTAAGGAACAAAAGGGAGACCCCTGTAGAAGACCTGGCACTTTCCCTGGCTGCTCAGCCTATGCATAGATCCGAATGGTGGAGGTATGCATATCCACGTACCTTGACTATATAACCCCTGAGCACCCTACAATAGTAAGGGGACATGACCACCGGCTCCCTACACCAGACACGGAGGGAGTCAGGGTCACCTGGGATCCAGCAAACAGAAAATAACAGATAACAGTATAACACTTAACTTTGTAGAGGAGAGGAGAACCAGATGGGCATGCACACATACTCCAGGAAGAAATATAAGCCGCCCAGAAAAGCCTTCTGGGGAAGAATTTAAAGGGAAGCAATTAGTCCAACACATGACAGCTGAGAGAGACTAACGAGAGGAGGAGCTGAATACCACAACACAGAAACTCAAGGAGGAGGTTCTGAAAGGCCTCTGTCAGAGCTTCTCAGCTGTCTGGTTGTGACAGTACCCCTCCCTCTACGAGTGGACTCCGGACACTCAGAACCCACCTTCTCAGGATGGGACCTATGGAAAGCCCTGATGAGACGAGAGGCTTTAATGTCCGTCACTGGGACCCACATCCTCTCCTCAGGACCATACCCCTCCCAGTGAACAAGGTACTGAAGAGAACCGCGGACAAGACGAGAATCCACAATCCTAGAGACCTGAAATTCAAGATTCCCATCAACCATAATCGGAGGAGGAGGCAAAGGCGAGGGTACAATGGGTTGAACATAAGGTTTCAATAAGGACTTATGAAAAACATTATGGATCTTCCAAGTCTGAGGAAGATCAAGACGGTATGCAACAGGATTGATGACAGACAGGATTTTGTAAGGCCCAATAAACCTAGGACCCAACTTCCAGGAGGGAACCTTCAATTTGATATTCTTGGTAGACAACCACACCAGATCACCAACATTCAGGTCCGGACCAAGCACACGTCTCTTATCAGCCACACGCTTATATCTCTCACTCATGCTCTTTAGATTATCTTGAATCTTTTGCCAAATAGATGACAAAGACGAGGAGAATCTGTCCTCATCAGGTAAACCAGAAGACCCCTCTCCCGAGAAAGTCCCAAACTGTGGATGAAACCCATATGCACCAAAAAATGGTGACTTATCAGAGGACTCCTGACGACGGTTATTTAAAGCAAACTCAGCAAGGGACAAAATAGAACACCAATCCTCTTGATTCTCCGCCACAAAACAACGCAGATATGTCTCCAGATTCTGATTGACGCGCTCTGTCTGGCCATTCGACTGCGGGTGGAAAGCAGAAGAGAATGACAACCGAACCCCCAAGCGAGAACAGAAAGCCTTCCAGAATCTGGAAACAAACTGCGTGCCCCTATCAGAGACTATGTCTGAAGGAATACCGTGCAATTTGACAATGTGATCAACAAATGCCTGCGCCAGCGTCTTAGCATTGGGCAAACCAGGAAAAGGGATGAAATGCACCATTTTGCTAAAACGGTCCACCACCACCAGAATCACAGTCTTCCCCGAGGAACGAGGCAGGTCCGTTATGAAGTCCATGGACAGATGTGTCCAAGGACGGGAAGGAATGGGTAAGGGAAGGAGAGGACCTGATGGCCGTGAATGAGGGACTTTGGCACGAGCGCAAGTCGCGCAGGCTGCCACAAAACCCTCAACCGACTTACGAAGCGCAGGCCACCAGAATCTCCGAGCGATGAGATCCAGTGTGGCTCTTACCCCCGGGTGCCCAGCAAGGACCGTATCGTGGTGTTCTTTAAAAATCTTGTGTCTTAAAGCGAGAGGCACAAACAACCTCCCAAGAGGACAAAGATCAGGAGCCTCTGACTGGGCTGCCTGCACCTCTGCCTCCAATTCAGGAAAAAGAGCAGAGACCACCACACCTTCAGCCAAAATGGGACCCGGGTCTTCAAAATTCCCGCCTCCCGGAAAACAACGTGACAGGGCATCTGCCTTCACATTCTTAACTCCAGGGCGGAACGTGACAACAAAATTAAACCTAGAAAAGAACAACGACCATCTGGCCTGTCTCGGGTTCAGACGCTTGGCTGACTCCAAGTAGGCCAGATTTTTATGGTCAGTAAATACGGTAATAGGGTGTCTGGCTCCCTCTAGCCAATGGCGCCATTCCTCAAAAGCCAACTTGATGGCCAACAATTCCCTATCTCCCACATCGTAATTTCTCTCTGCGGAGGAGAGTTTTCTTGAGAAAAAGGCACACGGTCGCCAATTGGCAGGAGAGGAACCCTGAGACAAGACCGCCCTCACACCCACCTCAGAAGCATCAACCTCAACTATGAAGGGTAACGAAATATCAGGTTGCACCAAGATGGGAGCGGAAGCAAAACTCTCCTTGATATCAGAAAAAGCCTTACGCGCCTCTACTGACCAAGAAGAAAAATCTACCCCCTTTCTGGTCATATCAGTGAGTGGTTTAACAATAGAAGAATAATTCAAAATGAACTTCCTGTAATAATTGGCAAAGCCCAAAAAACGCATCAGCGCCTTTTGATTCTCAGGAAGCTCCCACTCAAGCACAGCGCGGACCTTCTCGGGGTCCATGCGAAAACCAGAAGCGGAGAGAAGAAACCCCAGAAATTGAATTTCTGGAACCGCAAACACACATTTTTCCAGTTTCGCATATAATTTATTCTCCCGCAGAATGAGCAAGACCTGACGTAAATGTTCCTTATGAGTTTTGAAATCGGGAGAAAAAATCAAAATGTCATCCAAATACACCAATACAAATTTTCCCATCAAATGATAAAAAATGCTGTTCACGAAATGCTGAAAAACGGCTGGGGCATTCATCAAACCAAAAGGCATAACCAAGTTTTCAAAATGGCCCTCAGGGGTATTGAAGGCCGTCTTCCATTCGTCCCCTTCTCTGACCCTGACCAGGTTGTATGCCCCTCTTAAATCTAATTTGGAAAAGACTTTAGCCCCAACAACCTGGTTAAATAGGTCCGGGATCAGAGGAAGCGGATAAGGGTCACGAATTGTGATATTGTTCAGCTCCCTGAAATCCAGACAAGGTCTTAAAGAACCATCTTTTTTCTTAACAAAGAAAAAAACAGCGGCAACAGGTGACTTCGAGGGTCGTATGTATCCCTTTCTCAGACTCTCAGAGATATAAGCACGCATAGCGATCCTCTCAGGTTGGGAAAGATTGTATAAACGAGATTTAGGCAGCTTGGCGTCTGGGATGAGATTAATAGGGCAATCGTACTCCCTGTGCGGGGGCAAATCCTGAACTCCACTCTCAGAGAAGACATCCGAAAATTCAGAGAGAAAAGATGGTATAGTCTTAGTAGCAACCTCAGAAACAGATGTCATGAGGCAATTCTCTCTGCAAAAGTCACTCCAACCATTTATTTGCTTCGCTTGCCAATCAATGGTGGGGTTATGCTTAGTGAGCCAGGGCAGCCCCAACACGAGGGGTGGGCAAACCGCTAAGGACGAAACATGACACATCCTCAACATGAGCATCACTCACAATTAAACGGATATTGTGAACAATGCCCTTTAATGATTTCTGAGAAAGTGGAGCGGAATCGATAGCAAAAACAGGAATATCCTTTCTCAAAGCGCACACCTGGAAACCATGAGTTATCGCAAATTGATTATCAATGAAATTGACCGCTGCTCCACTATCCACAAAAATCTCACAAAAAATGTTCTTGCTCTCTAGCGCCACCCTAGCCGGCAGGACAAAACGGGAACTACAAGCAAACGGAAAACCTTCAATTTCCGCCTCAACCCTGCCAATAGTAACAGACGGAACATTTTTCAAAGATTTTTTCCTCTTTGTTTCTTTATTATACCCAGAGAACTGCCTGAATCTCCTAGAGGGACAAATATTTGCCAAATGATTAATACCTCCACAACAAAAACAAACCGTCCCATGTGGGCTGAATCTTCTATTGTCAGAAGCAATCAACCCCAGCTGCATGGGCTCCTGCTCAGAAGGGGCTGACAGCGACTGAGACCCCTGCGCACAGAATGGGACCGCTGCACAGTCCTGGGACCGAGTATGACAGGAAGGAGAGATCTCTCCTCTCTCTCTAAGACGCCTGTCAATACGAACGGCCTGAGACATAGCAGAGTCCAAAGAAATAGGCCTTTCATGAAAGGCAAATGCATCTTTCAATCCCTCTGAAAGACCATGGCAAAATTGACTTCGGAGTGCAGCATCATTCCAACCAGTATCAGCTGCCCATCTCCGAAATTCTGAGCAGTATATTTCTGCGGATTGTTTACCCTGGCATAAGAGACGTAGTCTAGACTCCGCCAGAGCAATACGATCTGGATCATCATATATCTGACCCAGGGCTAAAAAGAATTCATCCACTGAACGGAGAGGCCGTGCCCCCTCCGGCAGCGAAAAGGCCCAGGACTGAGCGTTACCTCTGAGCAGCGATATAATGATCCCCACCCTCCGTTCCTCATCTCCAGAGGAAAGGGGAAGAAGGCGAAAATGGAGTTTGCAAGCCTCTCTAAAACGCACAAAATTCTCACTACCCCCGGAGAACGTATCCGGGAGCGAGATCTTAGGCTCAGAACAAGCTCCATGAACGCAAGCTGAACCGGTCACTTGAAGCTGAGAAAAAGTCTTACGGAGGTCAGCTACCTCCAATGAAAGACCCTGGAAGCGTTCAGCCAAAAGTGAAACCGGATCCATGCTTAAGACGGTTTGGGCGGCTTATAATGTCACGGAATGTGTACAGGTAACAAGGCAAAACAACATGCATAAATGACTCGCTGGATCCAAAAGCTAAGGAACAAAAGGGAGACCCCTGTAGAAGACCTGGCACTTTCCCTGGCTGCTCAGCCTATGCATAGATCCGAATGGTGGAGGTATGCATATCCACGTACCTTGACTATATAACCCCTGAGCACCCTACAATAGTGAGGGGAGACGACCACCGGCTCCCTACACCAGACACGGAGGGAGTCAGGGTCACCTGGGATCCAGCAAACAGAAAATAACAGATAACAGTATAACACTTAACTTTGTAGAGGAGAGGAGAACCAGATGGGCATGCACACATACTCCAGGAAGAAATATAAGCCGCCCAGAAAAGCCTTCTGGGGAAGAATTTAAAGGGAAGCAATTAGTCCAACACATGACAGCTGAGAGAGACTAACGAGAGGAGGAGCTGAATACCATAACACAGAAACTCAAGGAGGAGGTTCTGAAAGGCCTCTGTCAGAGCTTCTCAGCTGTCTGGTTGTGACACCTGACATCAATAGTGGGGAAATTAATGGAAACCATACTTAAGGAGAGGATTGTGGAACATTTAAACTCCCATGGATTGAAAGATGAAAAACAGCATGGGTTTACTTCAGGGAGATCATGTCAAACTAATCTTATTGATTTTTTTGATTGGGTGACTAAAATAATAGATGGCGGAGGTGCAGTAGACATCGCTTATCTAGATTTTAGTAAGGCTTTTGATACTGTCCCACATAGAAGGCTAATCAATAAATTAGAGTCTTTGTGCTTGGACTCCTATATTGTTGAATGGATTAGGCAGTGGCTGAGGGACAGACAACAGAGGGTTGTAGTCAATAGAGTATATTCAGACCATGGTCTTGTTACCAGTGGGGTACCTCAAGGATCTGTTCTGGGACCCATATTGTTTAATATCATTATCAGCGAAATTGCTGAAGGCCTCGATGGTAAGGTGTGTCTTTTTGCTGATGACACAAAGATTTGTAACAGGGTTGATGTTCCTGGAGGGATACACCAAATGGAAAAGGATTTAGGAAAACTAGAGGAATGGTCAAAAATCTGGCAACTAAAATTTAATGTTGATAAGTGCAAGATAATGCACCTGGGGCGTAAAAATCTAAGAGCAGAATATAAAATCTGTGAAAAAGTCCTAACCTCAGTATGTAAGGAAAGGGATTTAGGGGTCATTATTTCAGAAGACTTAAAGGTAGGCAGACATTGTCATAGAGCAGCAGGAAATGCTAGCAGAATGCTTGGGTGTATAGGGAGAGGCATTACTAGTAGAAAGATGGAGGTGCTCATGCCGCTCTACAGAGCACTAGTGAGACCTCATTTGGAGTATTGTGCGCAGTACTGGAGACCATATCTCCAGAAGGATATTGATACTTTGGAGAGAGTTCAGAGAAGAGCTACTAAACTAGTGCATGAATTGCAGGATAAAACTTATCAGGAAAGATTAAAAGACCTTAGCATGTATAACTTGGTAGAAAGATGAGACAGAGGGGATATGATAGAAACTTTTAAATACATAAAGAGAATCAACAAGGTAAAATAGGAGAGAATATTTAAAAGAAGAAAAACTGCTACAAGAGGACATAGTTTTAAATTAGAGGGGCAAAGGTTTAAAGGTAATATCAGGAAGTATTACTTTACTGAGAGAGTAGTGGATGCATGGAATAACCTTCCTGCAGAAGTGGTAGCTGCAAATACAGTGAAGGAGTTTAAGCATGCATGGGATAGGCATAAGGCCATCCTTCATATAAGATAGGGCCAGGGGCTATTCATAGTATTCAGTATATTGGGCAGACTAGATGGGCCAAATGGTTCTTATCTGTGGACACATTCTATGTTTCTATGTTTCTATAACAGCAATATATAACGCTTGAATTGCACATGTACAGATGCAGCAAGGGCTGTAAAATTGAGGATTTTGCCCAAAAAGGGTGTTGTTTAAAACCCCAAAAATTATTGCTGTATTTTTAGCTTAAATTGCACACTGACAAATGCTGCAAAGGCACCAGATGTAGGATATTGCCAAAAATGGGTGTTTTTTCAAACCAAGATTATTATTGCTGTATTTCAAGCTTGGATTTGAATGTCACAAAAGCACATATGCTGTGCTGGTGCTTTTACTGAAATGTTCGGGTTCAGGTCCGGGGTCCAAAAATCCTAAAGTTCGGTAACGAACCCAAACTTTACAGTTCAGTTACATTCAACCCTAGTCATAAACACTTATTTAAGCCACATTCTTATCAGTAAGATAAGGATTGAGCTTTAATGAGTCTTTATAATGTTAGAGTGCAGAGAAAAGGAGCCTGTGAGCTCCCTAGATGATGGAAAACAGAAAATCCACAGATGGCTAGTAGAGCATCTCAGCTCTGTACAGAAAAAAAGGATTCAAAATTTTTAATAATAACAACTGAAGAAAAGATTTTTTAGTTCAAATTAAGTACAATACAATAATACAAAAATTGCCCCCAAAAGTGGCCCTATCCCCATGAAGCATATTATAAGTTATATTACAGTAGGGAGTAGGGAGGAGTTAAAAATAACTAAGCACAGGAAGTTACCTGGAAGCATAATGACAGTAAATTCATGTAAGTATAGTGTATGCACTGTACATACAATCCTCCCTCCCACATTCCAGGCCAGAAAGTACTTCAGTTAGAGTATCTTATCCAAAGCAAGGTGAAGGCATACAGCATGCGCAAAACTTCAAGAGCGGCATTGCACCCTTTATGATTTGGATACTGCTATTTATCTGTTATTTTTAACTCTATCATGCTTGATAAAGTGATGGTGTCCTAGGTATCTAGGCTTATGTGTGAAATAGTGCAATAGAGCTGGTGTACCTAAATCTCTTATGGGTGATTTTACATAAATTACCTGCAGCACACATAGCTTCAGTCTGAACAGTGTAATCTAGAGCATGAGCAGAATGGTGGAAACTTATCTCCCTTGCACCTGAAAATTGACATTAAAAAGTTGCAAATTCTGGAGGAGACTTATCAATACTGGTGCAAATGAAAACTGGCCTACTTGCCCATAGCAACCAATTAGATTCAACCTTTCATTTTCCAAAGGAGCTTTGAAAAATGAAAGGTGAAATTTGATTGTTTGCTATGCCAGTTTTACTTTTACACCAGTTTGATAAATGTCCCCCTATGTAACATAGTAACATAGTAACATAGTACATAAGGCCGAAAAAAGACATTTGTCCATCCAGTTCGGCCTGTTATCCCGCAAGTTGATCCAGAGGAAGACCCCTCTCTAGTAGCTATAGCCTGTAATATTATTAAGCTCCAGAAATACGTCCAGGCCCCTCTTGAATTCCTTTATTGTACTCACCATCACCACCTCCTCAGGCAGAGAGTTCCATATTCTCACTGCTCTTACCGTAAAGAATCCTTTTCTATGTTTGTGTACAAACCTTCTTTCCTCCAGGCGCAGAGGATGTCCCCTCGTCACAGTCACAGTCCTGGGGATAAATAGCTGATGGGATAGATCTCTGTACTGACCCTTGATATATTTATACATATTAATTAGATCTCCCCTCAGTCGTCTTTTTTCTAAAGTGAATAACTCTAATTTTGATAATCTTTCAGGGTACTGTAGTTGCCCCATTCCAGTTATTACTTTAGTTGCCCTCCTCTGGACCTTCTCCAGCTCTGCTATGTCTGCCTTGTTTACAGGAGCCCAGAACTGTACACAGTACTCCATGTGTGGTCTGACTAGCGATTTGTAAAGTGGTAGGACTATGTTCTTATCACGGGAATCTATGCCCCTTCTGATGCAACCCATTATCTTGTTGGCCTTGGCAGCAGCTGCCTGACACTGGTTTTTGCAGCTTAGTTTGCTGTTTATTAAAATTCCTAGATCCTTTTCCATGTCAGTGTTACCGAGTGTTTTACCATTTAGTATGTACGGTTGACTTGCATTTTTCCTTCCCATGTGCATAACTTTACATTTATCAGTGTTAAACCCCATCTGCCACTTATCTGCCCAAGCCTCCAGTCTATCCAGATCCCTCTGTAGTAGTATACTGTCCTCATCAGTGTAAATTACTTTACACAGTTTAGTGTCATCTGCGAAAATTGATACTTTACTATGCAAGCCTTCTACAAGATCATTAATAAATATATTGAAGAGAATAGGGCCCAATACTGACCCCTGAGGTACCCCACTAGTGACAGTGACCCAATCTGAGTGTGTACCGTTAATAACCACCCTCTGTTTTCTATCACTGAGCCAGTTACTTACCCACATACAGATGTTTTCTCCCAGTCCGAGCATTCTCATTTTATATACTAACCTTTTATGTGGTACAGTGTCAAATGCTTTGGAGAAGTCCAGATATACGACATCCATTGATTCGCCGCTGTTAAGTCTAGAACTTACCTCCTCATAGAAACTGATTAAATTAGTCTGACATGACCGATCCCTCACGAAGCCATGCTGATATGGCGTTATTTGCTTATTTCTGTTGAGATGCTCTAATATAGCATCTCTCAGAAAACCTTCAAACAGTTTACCCACAACAGATGTTAAACTTACCGGCCTATAGTTTCCAGGGTCTGTTTTTGGCCCCTTTTTGAATATTGGCACCACATATGCCATGCGCCAATCCTGTGGGACATTCCCTGTCAGTATAGAGTCTGCAAATATCAGAAATAAGGGTCTGGCTATGACATTACTTAATTCCTTTAGGATACGGGGGTGTATGTCATCCGGTCCTGGCGATTTGTCTATTTTAATCTTTTTAAGTCGCTGATGTACTTCTTCCTGGGTCAGACAGGACACTTTTAATGGGGAATTTATTTTTACATTCTGCATGTCATCTGACAATTTATTTTCCTCAGTGAATACATTGGAGAAAAAAATATTTAACAGCTTTGCTTTCTCCTCATCGCTCTCTGCGACTTCCCCCTCATTACTCTTTAAAGGGCCGACACCTTCAGATTTATACTTTTTAACATTTATATAATTGAAGAATATTTTAGGGTTAGTTTTACTCTCTTTGGCAATTAATCTCTCGGTCTCTAGTTTGGCCGCTTTTATTTGTTTTTTACATGTTCTATTTTTTTCCTTATAGTTTTTCAGTGCTTCCGTGCTCCCCTCCTGTTTCAGTGAATGATATGCTTTCTTTTTGTCATTTATTGCTTTCGTTACAGTTCTATTTATCCACATTGGTTTCTTTTTATTCCTTAACCTTTTATTACCATACGGTATGTGTTCATGGCTTTTTAACTGCAACTTTTGAAAACATTGTCGCATCTCTCACTGCGGCATGGCAATCGCGGGAAGGGGTGTAGCCAGCTGCTCCAACGAATTAATCTTCATCTACCTCATTTACCTCAAAGTTGCTATAGATATATTAGTTTAGGCACACAGACTGCTGGAGGATCCCTGTGGCACATCATGCCTCATCATTGGGTGCAAAAATTCCTGGTCTTGATAAATCTCCCCCAAGGTATGCAACATTGCATCCCGACTTTAGGCTCTTCAACATGGCTGGATACTGCATACATAGTATACAGTATATATTAGGCTCTGTTCACATGAAGCTTCCAGTACACTAAAAGTATATATCGGCATATACTTTTTTGGCTTCTGTCAGGTGAATGGGGACAGACTTATAGCTGTATTTATTGTACCATATTTGCAGAGCAATATAATATTCAATAGATATATAGAAGTTACTCTGCTTTATACGTTATAACATCACATTTTCAATATGGTAGAAAACATGTACACTGTATATCTCGAATGAAAAATGGAGGAAATCACTTGAATGTCACCCTCTCTAGAATCATAAATCTCAAAAATTATGAGAGAAACAGCCAATATCAACTTCACACATTATCAAGTACATGTACGGGCTGTTGCTCTGAGTCTGCTCCATACATGGCGTGTGCCGGCTATATTATATAGCAGGAACCCAGCTACAATAACCAGGGTCATCAATGACAGAGAACCCAGTCATTTAACTCCTCAGAAGCTGCATTCATACCTCCCAACTTTAAAAAATTTCTATTTTTTTCATACTAGGCCACTCCTCTAACTCCACCCAAAGCATAACCATACACGCCCAGTCCCCTTAGTGCCTCCACATACTAATTATGATTTCTTTGTGCCACCACACAGTAGTAATGACCACATAGTGCCCCCTTCCCTGTAGTTATGCTCATATGCGCCTCCTACACAGTAGTTGTGCCCCTATACACCTCTTTACAGTAGTAATGCCCACATTGTGCCCCTCATAGCAGTTATGCCTACATTGTGCCCCTCACAAAAGTTATGCCCATAGGTACCCTCTTCACAGTAGTAATGCCCACATTGTGCTCCCTTCACAGTAGTAATGCCCACATTGTGCCTCATTCATAGTAGATGTGCCCAGGTATGTGCCCCTTGACAGTAGTTATGCCCAGATATCTGTCTCTTCACAGTTGCTAAGTATCTATGCCCAGATATGCCCACTCACAGTGACTTTGCCTAGGTGTGCCCCCTCATAGTAGTTATGCCCAGATATGTGTCTCCTTTACATGAATAAAAAAAAATGAAAACCAGGAAATACTCACCTGGTTCCACCGATGATCACAGCTCAGCTGCCGACACTCCCCAGCAGCAGGCAGAATATGCTATTACACATTGCGCTGCTCTGCTGTGTAGGATGAGCAGAGGCTGATTATTGGCCTTCCTCGTTCCGGAGAGCATGACATACCACAGCTGTTCCGGGACCACAGGACTGCTACTAAAATGTAGGACTATCCCCCGGGATGGTTGGGAGATATGGCTGTGGTCAGTAGGTATTGTGGCATCTGTATAGTTAGTCAACCAATATTAACCGAACAGAATGATATAAAAAAAAACTGACCCCCAAGGAGTCATAATAATCACCAAAACATGAAGCTGACTTTCGTAATTATGAAAATCCAAAAAGCTTTATTGTAAATATATATGAATAGGCAGCACAAGGCGGGACACACAGATAAGGAGCAGGACCCAAGGAGAGACCGGGAGATCAGTGCACGAAAACACAGGGAAAAAGAAAGCTAGCTAAAAAGAGCATACCAACACAGTTTCGCCAGTAGACCTGGCTTCTTCCAGGGAAGATAGCCTTCTATCCCCGGAAGAAGCCAGGTCTACTGGCGAAACGGCGTTGGGTCAGGAGTTGGCCGAGAGATTTTTGCACCATTCAGGGTATGTCTAATAGTGTTCCTTTGTGTTCCCTTCATCTCAACCTCAATCTCTATAATCGCCTCCTTTGCATTGTGTTTGGAGCGTTGCTGCTATGAGGTTTTGAGGTATACATCGACGATGTCTCCTGCATATGGAATAGCACGATAGAATCACTACAGGATTTCCTCATCTACCTAAATTCCATTTGGCCCGAACTTCAATTCACCCTACACCACAGCAGCACATCAATAAATTTCCTCGACACTATAGTTTCTAAAGATCCCAATGGCTATCTCCACACCGACCTATATACAAAACCCACAGACCGCAATAGTCTACTAAACTATTCCAGCTTCCACCCCACCAGCATGAAAAAGTCCCTCCCACGGTCACAGTTCCAAAGAATATCCCGCATAGTAGACAACACGGAAACAAAAGAAATGAGAATAAAAGAAATGTCGACACGATTTCTGAATAGGGGCTATCCCAACACCGTGATCAAGGAATGCCTACAACCCAGCCAGAATGTCAGGGTAAAACAGGCCCAGAGGGTACCATTTGTACATACATTCCACCCCTTTGCACACAAGGTCCAACAGATCCTATGTAAACACTGGCACCTCCTACACCAGGCGTACCCACATATCGAAGCATTCTCGCTTCCCTTCCTACCATGTAACAGACGCCCTAAGAACCTAAGGGACATGCTTGTAAGGGCAGATGTGGGCTCCAACATCAGGATACCAAGACAAATGCTCTTACAGACATAACGTAGACGCACATTTCCTTGCCTACATTGCACACAATGCTCACATGTCACAAAGGGCGACAAGATTTTCCAATCCTAACCGGCAAAGGGCTCCCAATACGGGGTTTTTTCACATGCGAGTCCACCAATGTCATTTATGTCATCAAATGCCCCTGCGGCCTCACTTATGTGGGCGAAACGACACAGACCATTAGACGACACAGACCATTAGGGACAGAATATGTCAGCATAAATCCAACATTCGCTATGAAAACAATCATCTGCCCATTCCCGCACATTTCGCAGCCAAACGTCACACTATTGCCCAACTGCGATTTCAGGTGGTGGAACAAGTAACAGTTCCCAGACGAGGCGGAGATTTATCCCGCATCCTCATGAACAGGGAAGCCATATGGATTAACCGTCTACAAACGTTGGAACCCAAGGGGCTTAACCGGGAATACGAAATAGGAGGCTTCATATAGCCCCTACAGTAAAGCAACTTCTCCCTCCTTCCTTTCCGTTCATAAAAGACACGATATTCACTCATATCAAACATGGACACTATCAGCGGATGAAATGTACAATTCAATATGTATAATCTAGTTATTTGGAAATATGAGTGACGGTGACCTTGGCATCAATAGGCTTCAATTTGAATATAACAACAACATGCACGTTTATTTTACGTTTCTGTATATATTCTTTATTGACTGAACATTAATCACATGTATTTCTGTATGTACTGCTAAGAGCATGACCATTATTCGCCAATATTGATCTGTTTCCATACCCAAGATAGCATTAACGGTACCTCTATTCCTATTCTAGAGCAGATATTGACTCTCATCAGTCCCAACAAGAGCTGAATAGACCATATCCTTTCTTTGGCATATCCTTTTGGTTGTAGTCTCTAGGTAAATATTGTGAATACAAGCATCATCTCACAGAGTCTCACTCTTTGCCACAACAGACTTACGTATGACACACCACAACATACCCACCACCGTAATCATAACCCCCTCTATAAGCTCATAGTCTTAGCGCCCCCCCCCCTTCCTGCGCAGCACACTTTTGCAGCTTCAGCCAGCCCTGGACGCATGCGCGATCTTAGACACTGGTCACGACAACCGGCCGCCCCAACGCCTGCCTCGACGCTGCGCGCGCATGCGCAATTGATCCACAGGAACTCCGGGCGCCAATTGGTTCTCCCGGAAGTGCGTCAACCAGTACCCGCCCCTCCAGTCACGCCGCCACGCTGAGCCTCTTCATAAGGGGATCGGAGACACAGCTACCCCTATGGCAATCCGGCGCACAGGCCCTAGCCTCCCGGAACGCATGCCAAACAGGGCCATAGAGCCCACGTGAAACGCAGCATCCTGCCACTCACTGAGGGAACCCTATCTCTAACACTCAGCTTTACACTGTATACAGCCAAAATCCGGGTAAGAACTAACTAATGCACTTCCACATGCCATGGTCTTTATGCCACTATCGCTACTGCCTCTCTGCCTGTACAATGTATGTATTTGACTTTAACTTACACTATGTCGGACTCTGCACAATGCCAGATCCTCTAGCATGCCTGATGAGGTAACATGTTTGATTCCACAGCATGCCTGTCAAAGACTTCTGATAAGCGCAGCAACTTATCCATGTACCCACCCAGCACTTACAACGGCCATACCACTAGGGGCACAATAGGATATTTAGCACTATAAGACCCCTCATACTCTGTACCTACCTTCTAGCCTCAGACAGGATGTACGTTATGTCATAATCCCTCCTATTTTACTCCTTAATTCCACCAACTGATGCCTTTTGCCCAACTTCAACCCCTGTGAAATACCAAAGTGATCCATTGAAGAATGAACCCACCTCCTAAGACCACCAACCTGCCACAGACAATTCCGATGAAAAGGATCCCTCAGGGTCCCCAGATGACAGACTGCGCTCTCTCAATATGCTATATTGACATGCTTTTCTTCTTCTGTCTAAATTATAATCGATATACTATGTGCTGTATGTCTATTGCACACTTATTGTGATACTTTATATGCTGTACGACTATTGCACACTTATTGTGATACTTTATATGCCTTTGCAGTTGTACTGAAGAAGGCTATTCAGCCGAAAACGTTTTTTGACTGGAACCGCACAAAATAAAAGCATTATACTGAATTATGTCTATGTACTCTTGCGGCCTGTGCGATGATGGTGGAATTGGCCACAACCTTTACACTGGGACACCACACTGTCTTGCATACTACCCATGACGTAGTGGGACTACTCAGAGGTATTCATACGCAGCACATGTCAGCACAAAGATTGTCAGGATATGAAGTCTTTTTACTCAGTGATCCATCATTACAGATTAAATATGCCTCACATACGGCAGGACCAGCACCTATACTAAATGCATTACTAGAGCTAAAAGGGACAGAAGACTTTTTACCAGACGAACATGACTGTCTCAAGGTACTTGAATACGAAACCTCCCCCAGACTAGACTTGTCAGCCACCCCCATACCAGACGCACCAGAAGTGTTTGTAGACGGTTCATGTTCACGTCCACTCGACACCGTCTACTGTGCAGCATATGCAGTAGTGATGCTGCCAGATATTATCCTTGAATCACGATCCGTTCATGTGCAATCAGCCCAAGCTGCAGAATTAATAGCACTTTCAAGGGCATGTCACATACACAAAAACAAACCTGTCACAATATACACAGACAGCAGATATGCACACGGGGTTGTGTGGGACCATGGGGTAATCTGGCAATGCAGGGGTTTCACCACAGCTGACGGTAAGAAAATATCACATTCCCAGCTTATAAATGATCTGTTGGCCGCCCTCCAGCTTCCTTCGCAAATAGCTGTTATACATTGCAAAGCACATACTCGAGGGAAAGACAAGATTTCCCAGGGTAATGCCCTGGCTGACAAGGTGGCTAAAGAAACAGCCCAAAAATATCCCAATCGGATTCATGAACCAGACCCTTGGGAAATGGTTTGCCTAAAGCCTCCATCCTTAAGCTCCACACACATGCTGACAGAGCTCCAAAGATATGCCACAGAGGAAGAGGAAAAAAGACTGTGTTTACCCTGTTTTGCAGAAAAATCCACAAACTGGATTGATCTGCAAGAACGGGAAACCATGTATAACCCAGCACAGCGCTGTACTTTTTATAGCACATTTTCACGGAGTAGGGCACAACAGCATCAAAACAACATGCACCCTTTTGAGCCAAAATTTCTATATAACAGACATGCAACGTTTGGTTGCAGACTACATAGGTAGATGCCTGATCTGCCTTCGAGCTAATCCTGGTAATCCACATAGGATATTGCACCAACATCTTGATTATCCCACGACTCCATTCACCCATTTACAGGTTGACTACACACGTATCCCCAAGACAAAGGGTAAGCAAGAATACGCTCTGGTCATAGTGGACATGTTTTCTAGATGGCCAGAGGTATTCCCTACAAAGGCAGAAGATGCCAAGACCACAGCAAGGATTATCACTCATCAGATAATTCCGAGATGGGGATGTCCCCTGGTCATTGAATCAGATCGGGGGCCAGCATTTACATCCAAGTTAAATAGAGAAATAGCCAGATTGCTACAAGTGGAATGGAGATTTCATATCCCGCATCACCCCCAAAGCTCTGGAATTGTAGAACGCATGAATCTGACAGTTAAAGACAAACTTAGGAAAGCCACAGCAGGTACTTTTGAGAAATGGAAACAAATCCTACCTATTATATTGGCATAAATAAGAATGACTCCCAATAAAAGGTTAGGACTGTCACCCTTTGAAATACTTATGGGTAGGCCTTTTCCAACTCCTTGGGCAAGTCGTCCTCTAGTGGTACAGGAAGGCGACATAGACCAGATTAGGGAAGAATATGTCAGAAAACTGATTAAAGTTCTTAGCAAAACTGAAGAAAAAGTTGCTTGTAAGTCTCCCTCTCTTCCACAGGAACCAACGCACCCCTTCCGGGCTGGGGACACGGTGGTGGTCAGGGTACTGCGAAAAGGAAAAGATCCCAAGGAGCTGGCATTCGGACCCCCTACCACGGTGGTAGCAGTCACTAGAACAGCGATTCTCACAGAGGAGGCTCCGATCTGGATTCATGCTAGCAGAGTGAAAAGGGTCCCTGAGGCTTATTCTCCGGTGTCCAACAAAGATAAAGAGGGTGAAGCAGGTGTGAAATCCCTGAACAAAGAGGGGAGCTCAGAAGAAGCCTTGCCACAGGCTGAAGATGAGGACCCCACAATATTCTGGGAGATTTGTTTGTCTGCTGCTGATTATTAATCTTTGTGTTTTCTTGCCAATCGGACTCATTACCACTTGTATTTATCATCCAGAGGAGACAAGTTTATTATGTGGTGCACCAAATAATCATACAGTCTCTAAAAGAGCTGAGGAGCAAGATCCTTTTGTTCCTGGCCCTTCTTATTCTGAACAAAATAGTATAATCAGGCTAGTGAAGGCCTTAAATGTTAGCTTATTGTGCCTTAAAGATTTACAGAGTCCACGAGACTTTATACAAACATGTGTTGTTGCTGTGCCTACACCAGATGAATCCCTCCTTGAAAAACCAAAACTAACAAGTGGAAAATGGTATAAAAAATATAAATTTATTGATAAAATACAAAAGATGGAGCTACTACAGAGTTACAAGAATACGGAGAAGCACAGGGTCACAGACGCCACAGTTCACCTGGGTGTCTATGAATGATGACACGTTAACAGGTACCAAAATCAAGTACTAATATACGTTCAAAGATGACCAAAATGGCCCAATATAGAAGCTCTACACAATACCTGTAAACAAGTAATACAATTAACCCTGTTGATAGCAGGGGAAAGACACAGTGAATCTGCACATGGTATTGAAACCATGGAACAGCAGACCATGGGAGTGGAATTCTCTGATAGAGATCACAATGTAAACAGTAATTACCATGGATGCATGGAGAGACTCACTATGGATACGTGCAGAGGTCCCTAGCAGAAGTTTAGACAGGGAGATACCAGTTTAGAACGTACCTGAAGACATGGTGGTGAATGAGCGTGAGGGCCCTGAGCGCACAACCTCGACGCGCGTTTCGCCCTACGGCTTCGTCAGGAGGTATGGATTGATGTGTAGACAGGGTATATATAGGAAGAAGTGGGTGGGTAAGGAGAAATTACCTCCATATGGTGCACCTGTGGTCCACATGTCTGGGCGCGGGATGCTCCATGATGCTCGACGCCATCTCTCGGCGCCTCCACGTCATCGCGCAAGCGCGAAAGTGTGACGTAATGGAGCGCGTCCAGATGGCGCCGAGCAGCGCATGCGCAGTCCGCGGCCCTGTGGAACGCAGGTGACCCGCAACCGGTAGTATATAGGTAAGGAGACAGGAAATGTCACAATCATGTCACTGACTGTAACAGGATGCCAGAAAGGACACTGGACGTATCCATACTGAGTCTCGCACAATTACAACTAAGCCTGAAAACGACAATTCGCATCATATGCACGTGCTAAATAATCAAACAATGTAGTCTGTGCTTCTCCGTATTCTTGTAACTCTGTAGTAGCTCCATCTTTTGTATTTTATCAATAAATTTATATTTTTTATACCATTTTCCACTTGTTAGTTTTGGTTTACCTTGGATGTTATACAAGTGGTATTTGCAACTGTCTAGTCGACAGGTGGCCTTTTGTAGGTTAATAGCATTGAATATATATTTATAGGCAATTCTTCATTCATGGATTATCGATTACGTGACAAAGATTGGATGTCACAATTGGGATCAGTGTTTGGTGACACTACAGTGCAAGATGCGGAGAAATGCGATAGCAAGGAATTAAAGCATAAGCTCAGAGAGGCCCTTAAAAAACGTACCAAGTTGTGGTGGAATAAAGCCTCCCTAGAGAATTACCTTAATAGGAATATTATACCACGGGGACTTCGGATCCAGATTTTTCCAACTTTGGAGGGTGAGGATCCCTCTTTTATTGCAAAATGGGAGGAAACTCTCACTAAATGTTCACAAAACTTAATTGAATTGCTGATTGGGGCGGATCGGAGATCTTTGGAGGCTGTGGAGAAGGACATTGACAGCCACAAGGACAATATCAACCAACTGCTGACTAAGGAGGATTTGGAGACCTTTGATAGAGGTCTTGAGGAAGATTTAATTAAGTGGGAAAAAGAAATCCAGTCGATTAAAACAAAAAAATTCCAGAGAGATCTGGGAGACTACCAGCAAAACAAAGTATTTAAGTGGCAACGCACGAACCTCAGATCTGAATCCCGTTCACGATCCCAGTCCCTAGTATCATCCTTATCTGAGGAAGAATGTGGCGGGCCTTTTTTAGAAGGACGCCCGGCCACTACTCGCGGTCCAGATCCCGACAGGGCAGGTTACAACCTCCGCACTCCAGTACAAAAGCGGAAACACTGGAACGGGAATGGCCGAGGGAAGAGAGCAAAGAACTAAAGGTAATAAATCTTTCTACCATTAATCTCACCCCGGTACAACAAGAGGTCTTACAAAAAGGTTTATCATTTTCTCCAGTTGGTAGATTCGACTACTTTGAGGTAGTCAAAGATTTAGAACTGTTTGCCCGAAAATTACTTTTAAAAAAATACTTTAATCGTGGTCAGGAAGGGACTGCCTCCCTGTCTCCAGTTGAGAGGCAAGCGATTAGAGACTTAGAATCCCTTCTGGACGACCAGGTAGAAACTACACCTAGTAGATCCCCCATACATCTGCACAGGCGCTCGCAGACGTTTCCCCCTAAAACATTATGTCCCGCAGTGGATGTCTTTGTGAAGCTTGTTAAACGTGATCTTAACATTGATCACTCACATATTAGGGGTGATAACTTGTCACGCCCACAGAGACAGGCACTGCGCGAACTCCAAAATCTCAAGGAGGTAGTTATAAAACCTGCTGATAAAGGGGGCAACGTCGTGATATGGCCTGTGCAGATGTATGAAAAGGAAGCCTTTCGACAGCTGAATAACAAACAATGTTATAGAAAAATTGAGAAAGATCCCACCTTGATCTTCAAGAGGGAATTAGATGACATCTTAAGGGATGCTTATGACCAGGGTATTATCACCCTAAAAATGATGGAAGGGTTGAGGATTGACTTTCCTGTCAAACCAACCCTTTATTTGCTCCCAAAAGTGCACAAGAACCGCACCCATCCGCCTGGACGCCCGATCGTCTCGGGGATCGGTAGTCTGTGTACCAACATAGGGAAGTTTATTGACTTCTTTCTCCAAAAGAGTGTGGAAATTCTCCCATCTTTTGTAAAAGATACGACAGATATGCTGAGGCGATTGAATGGTATTCACGTCGATCAGGATGCGGTTCTTGTCACTTGCGATATTGAATCGCTATACACGTCTATATACCACGACCAGGGAGTGCGAGCATCTAGATCCTTTTTAGTCATGACTGACTACGATAACGATCTGATTGAAATTCATCCTAGCGTTATTAGAATTCACATTGACGCACAATTATTTTCTCTTTAAGGACCGCCTCTTCCTACAGCTCCAGGGTACAGCAATGGGGGCATCATGTGCACCCTCATATGCAAATCTGTTCCTGGGGCTGTGGGAGAGAGAGCTGGTGCATGAAACACCTGGATACGATGCCGCACTCCTATGGTCGAGGTATATAGACGATGTATTCTTCTGTGGCATGACACTATTCCTGCCTTGGAAGACTTCCTGGCCCGTCTTAATACAAATACTCGCAATATTAAACTTACCTGGAAATATAGCCTCACAAACGTCGAATTTCTAGACATTATGATCATCAAAGGCCCTGATGGATATCTGTCTACCGATCTATTCAGGAAATCCACAGCTGTCAATGCCCTTCTCCACGCCTCCTCTGCTCACCATCCAAACACGATACAGGCAATCCTACAGGGCAATTCCTGAGAACTCGCAGGATTTGCTCCAGCGAAGAGTACTTCGACCAGCAGGCCTCAGCCCTGACACAACGATTTCTCGAAAGAGGATACCAGTTCAACACTATCCAGCGGGGTTATGAGAGAGCCAAAAAAACATCTAGAGACTCTCTGCTGGTGAGTAGGTCGAAACCAAAAATCAAAAAAGATACTAGCGTGAGATTCATCACCCCCTTTAACAGCAAGTGGAAGTTTATACAATATATCCTTCGCAAGCATTGGCCAGTCCTGCAAACCTGATGGTGATCTGGCTGTAAGCCTTCCGGCGTACCCCCAGATCACTTGGAGAAGGTCGCGCAATTTACGCGACATTCTCACCAAGAGTCACTATGTGCCCAAATCCTACCGGCGGAATTTTTGGGAGTAGGGGCCCGAATTGGGGCTCTTTCTCCTGCGGATCCTGTACTGCTTGTCAGTACATGATCCGGTCTACTGGCTTTTGTGATTCTTCTGGTCTGAAGAACTACACCATCGTACACCATATAAATTGCAATACTGAGGCAGTGATATATCAGATCACATGCCCTTGTAATTTATTTTATATTGGTATGACCAAAAGAGCACTTAAGGTTCGTGTCTTGGAACACATTCGCAGTATTCGGGCAGCGGCAGGCACACTTGAAAAGGACTGGGACTCGCTACTAGCAGTCCCAAGACATTTTCACAAATTCCATAGATCCGACCCAGGGGGACTAACAGTTAGGGGCATTGACAGAATCCACTTGGGATCCAGAGGCGGCAATATTAAAGTGGCATTGCTGCGTAGGGAAACCAAGTGGATTGTCACCCTAGATACCGTCACACCCCATGGCCTCAATGAGTTTAGCAGCTTTTCTTCTTTCCTATGAATAGCGCGCAAATTTTAATCACAGGGTATATACATTTGGATGTTAATATATGTCTTCATGACTATAACATTATATGTCTCTTTTCCTTCTTTTTGAGATTCCATATACCCAGTTCTTTGTGGGTTCTGGTGGTAAGGGAGGTCGTCATCAACCATGGGAGAATACGATCGTCATGCGGGATAATGCCAGATATTGTATCATTGGACACATGCAGGACATTATTTCTCAGCACAGCTATCCTATTGCCCTAACATCCAGGGTTGCAACATGGTTTTCATCTTGTTAGCAGGTCTTATATTGTCTTCTGATTATGTGGATATCTCCGAGTCTCAGCTTGGCCTGGATCATCCCTTTTTTTCATAGCTGGGTCGATTCTGACTCCTTTCTCCTTTTTTTCACTGCAGAAGTCTGGGCTCCTGTTGGATGGGTGACTTTTTCGGTCGACCCCGCCGGCGGCCTTTTTGCCGCCCGCGGTGCCGACCTTTCTGTCCCCCACCCAAACTTCGACTCTCACTAACCGCAGGGGCGGGTGATTTGATATATCACTGCCTCAGCATATGTAATTTATTTATTCACCAGATAATCACATTCATTTTTTTCACTGGTGTTCACTGTTTGTTGTCTATGAAATATTATATTCAAGTTGTATATATATTTTTTGATTCTTTTAATTTTCATTATATGCATCATGACCATTTAATTACAATTATGATTTTTGAATCATGTTTTTTCGAATCATGCTGCTTGGATTATAGATGTTGACTGTGTGTTCGATATTGAATCAGGTAATATATATAGATTTTCTATTTATTAAGGCATGGACCCATTTATGCTCCGGTGACTGTTTAATTCTAAGTATAATTATCATGAGTATTCATTTACGGGTAGGCGTATTCAATTACGTCGTCTGGACCATTGATTCCGAACACATAGTCGACACTTGATTACAATCATAAGAAATATATATGAAACTTTATGGTTAAATCATTGTCTATATTGTTCATATTCTTTACACTTTTTACATACATATGTGTGTATTTTTATATAATGTACAACACATCATGTTATTTATTTCGTTTTGTTTCACAGTCACTTGAAGGTAGATATTTGGTCCATAATTATATGGTCCGTTGTGCACTCTTTCCGTTTCGGCTGTGGTCAGTGGGGACGGGCTAGAGCAACCATTTGTTTATGGATGTGCTCTGCCCCGCCCCCA
Organism: Bufo gargarizans; assembly: GCF_014858855.1. NCBI lineage: Eukaryota > Metazoa > Chordata > Amphibia > Anura > Bufonidae > Bufo > Bufo gargarizans. The sequence goes on along the minus strand of NC_058080.1, from coordinate 82,115,032 downwards.
CTCACACACAGCTGACTCTATGTACTATATTGTTTGATTATTTAGCACGTGCATATGATGCGAATTGTCGTTTTCAGGCTTAGTTGTAATTGTGCGAGACTCAGTATGGATACGTCCAGTGTCCTTTCTGGCATCCTGTTACAGTCAGTGACATGATTGTGACATTTCCTGTCTCCTTACCTATATACTACCGGTTGCGGGTCACCTGCGTTCCACAGGGCCGCGGACTGCGCATGCGCTGCTCGGCGCCATCTGGACGCGCTCCATTACGTCACACTTTCGCGCTTGCGCGATGACGTGGAGGCGCCGAGAGATGGCGTCGAGCATCATGGAGCATCCCGCGCCCAGACATGTGGACCACAGGTGCACCATATGGAGGTAATTTCTCCTTACCCACCCACTTCTTCCTATATATACCCTGTCTACACATCAATTCCATACCTCCTGACGAAGCCGTAGGGCGAAACGCGCGTCGAGGTTGTGCGCTCAGGGCCCTCACGCTCATTCACCACCATGTCTTCAGGTACGTTCTAAACTGGTATCTCCCTGTCTAAACTTCTGCTAGGGACCTCTGCACGTATCCATAGTGAGTCTCTCCATGCATCCATGGTAATTACTGTTTACATTGTGATCTCTATCAGAGAATTCCACTCCCATGGTCTGCTGTTCCATGGTTTCAATACCATGTGCAGATTCACTGTGTCTTTCCCCTGCTATCAACAGGGTTAATTGTATTACTTGTTTACAGGTATTGTGTAGAGCTTCCTATATTGGGCCATTTTGGTCATCTTTGAACGTATATTAGTACTTGATTTTGGTACCTGTTAACGTGTCATCATTCATAGACACCTAGGTGAACTGTAGGCGTCTGTGACCCTGTGCTTCTCCGTATTCTTGTAACTCTGTAGTAGCTCCATCTTTTGTATTTTATCAATAAATTTATATTTTTTATACCATTTTCCACTTGTTAGTTTTGGTTTACCTTGGATGTTATACAAGTGGTATTTGCAACTGTCTAGTCGACAGGTGGCCTTTTGTAGGTTAATAGAATCCCTCCTTGAAGTCTGGTCAATGGTTAACAATACACAATCTTTTATTCCTTTGTAGAAAATGGCATGGATAATATTAGAATAACTACTATTAATGTAACTGCAGCAGAAACCTGTTTTACTTTTTCCCAAGATATGACTTTATATTGTGACAATAAAGGTATAAAAAAAGTATTACCTAAGAATAGTGTATATGATTACATTGATGACACTTGTAAAAAGAATAGTAGACCTGCTAGCTCCCTGAATAATTCCATGAGTTGTAACAAAACCATTGTAACACCTAGTTTTATCTATAATATCATGCTCCCTAAGGGATGTTTTTAGTCTTGTGGTAACAGTACTTACAATTACATCCCTGCCAATGTTATTGGAGGTCCCTGTGCATTATCCAGGCTGACTTCCAGTCGACCTCCTAACAGGAGAGCTAATAGATCAGTTACCAAGACTTTATCAGACTGTGACTCTACACTACCCCTTCTCAGTCATGCAGAATATATGAGTTTGGGCGTCTCCATAATAGGAGTGCCTGCACTGGCTATATATAATACTCGCATTATAAATTCTATTGCATGTGACCTGGCCAAATCTCTGAATCATACCTCTATCGCCTTATCAAACATACTATTAGATCTACAAGGACTACGAGGAGCAGTGCTGGAAAACAGATTTGCTGTAGATTATTTGTTGCTGAAACATAATGTAGGGTGTCAGGATATTAAAGGAATGTGTTGTTTTAATTTATCTGACCATTCCAGATCAATCCAATCCCATATTCAATCGTTACATGACATAGCCAATAATATTAAGACGAATGTTGATTCATCCTCCTGGTGGGACTGGTTATTGACCTGGATGCCGGATTTGAGTTGGTTAAGAAAATTATTTGTTAGTATTATAATCATAATTGCCTCCTTGATCATGATATGTTGCTGTATCCAATGTATACCGTCATTAATTAATACATTTATGAGATTTAGGCGAGTCCCAGATACACCACAAGCTGCATATATTCAGATACCTAAAGAAAACCCTGGGTCTCCAGAGGATTACCAACAATATTTACAGAAATATTTTGAAAGGAAAAACAAGAAAGGAACAAAATGAAAAAAACACATTCTATAGAAATATGTAGTTTTTAAGAGGGGTTGAAGGGTTCTATTACAGTCCAAAGCCTATTTTTTTTATATAAGCTTATATGCCATCACTATCTATACATGCACACAGGAACACGTAGGGGGCAAAGTTCTTGGAAATCTACTAAGAAGTGCTTTTTGCTCACATATCATATATAGCCTTGGACTCTAATAAACGATAAGATAACTGAAATGCGTAACTGGCTAAGACGCGTGTTACTGGTTAACTTAAACATCATGTAATTTAGAACTATATATGTCTCATGAGATCAATAAAGATGCAGAGTGACTTTGAACTGCACAGAAGTGTGTCTCGTCATTGTTACTCTCTCTGGCCAGATAAGAATCAAACCAAGCTGAATACTGAAGTCTTGTATCAGGGGTACACATAAGGGGGAACGTAAAGAATATACCTTACAACAACCAACCACTATCTATAGTAGAGGATAAAGGTTTCAGAAAGTTGATAAACCACCTAGAGCCAAGATATGTCATCCCAAGCAGGAAACACATTGCAGAAAAGGTAATTCCAGAAATGTATGAAGAGGTAAAGACAAAAGTTCAGGACCTTCTAGTAAAAACCAATTTTATTGGAGTAACAACAGACATATGGACATCTACATCTTATGATGATTATCTCAATTTGACAGTTCACTTCATAGATGACAGCTTTCTGTATCATCACTTGTGCTTGGAATGTATTCCCTTTCCTGAGGTTGCACATACAGCATCTGCCATAGAAGCTTTCATCACCAGCGCTATGAAAACTGAAAACACCATTAATGGATAAGAAACATGTTTATTGAAATATATAGATTTTTTAAACTGAGTTTGCTGTAATTTTGTCTGTGATGTTTCGATGTTCAGCTGTGTGTTTCTATGTAGATAAGGTGGCATAGATGTTGTCCTTCTTTCCATGCATCATCTCAGGTAGGATCTTATATAAAACTCCATTGTCTGTTACCATCAGTGATCTAGAAAACAATGGACAATAATGTTTAGTTTACAAAAATTCCTGGATGTATAATAAATAAATACTATAAGAAATGCCTGCACCTAATTTTGGGGTTCACTGTTTGTGGGCGCTGACGTCTGTCATGATGCAATCGCCATCTTTGTCAAATTGGTAGTCATCATCAACATCAACCATTTCAATATCGTCGGAGTACTGCCGCTCTCCGGTCTCCATTGGTTCTTCTGTTTCCTCATTTGCGTCCTTCATCTTAATGTCATCCGCATACTGTCTCCCTTCTACCTCCATATCCTCTACTGTATCCATTTCCACTCGTCGTCGCTTGCGCTGGACGACCTCTTCTTCTTTGATTCGCTTGAGCAGAACTGCCTCCACTTGTCCTATCTCATCTCGGCGTCGCTTCCGTGAGCACATGGTGAGCCAGACATAGACTGACCCCGATGCCAGGGAGTAAGCCGGTATTACCCATATTCTACATTATGACATCACAAGAGGTTGACCTCATCCAGATTCTACACATTATGACATCACGATAAGTGTGGCCAGACGAGAGATTGATTATGACATCATAAATAGTTTGGGAGCTTCACCAGGCCTGGAGATTCTACATGATGACATCACCAGATGGTCCGCTTCCACGCCTAACAGTGCTCATGGATCCATGAGTCCATATTATAAAACACAAGGTCCATATTATAATGCACAGGGTCCATATTATAAAACACAGGGTCCATATAATAATTCAATGTTATAGTACACAGAGTCTATTTGAGATTTGTGTATTAGAATATTAACAATGTGTGTTATAACATTGACTCTGTGTATTATAAAATAGACTGTATATTCTAATATGGACTTTGTGTATTATAATAGAGACCCTGGAGGTCATTTAAAAAATCACATATGTCAGTTTTGTGGCAGCTGGTACATTTTCTGCCACATTTGGTTAAATATGTGACTTTTCACAGTGGTCTATGTTTAAGAGCCAAAAGTGAGATAAGACACGGATAGGGATGAGCGAACCCGAACTGTATAGTACGTACCGAATTTTGGGGTGTCCGTGACACGGACCCGAACCCAAACATTTTCGTAAAAGTTCGGGTTCGGGTTCGGTGTTCATCGCTTTCTTGGCACTTTTTGAAAGGCTGAAAAGCAGCCAATCAACACGCGTCATACTACTTGCCCCAAGAGGCCATCACAGCCATGCCTACTATTGGCATGGCTGTGATTGGCCAGTGCAGCATGTGACCCAGCCTCTATTTAAGCTGGAGTCACGTAGCGCCGCCCGTCACTCTGCTCTGATCAGTATAGGGAGAGGTTGCAGCTGCGACGTTAGGGCGAGATTAGGCAGTGATTAACTCCTCCAAAAGACTGCATTCATTGATCGATTTGCAGCTGTGGATCATTGAACTGCTGATATTCAATTGCTCACTGTTTTTAGGCTGCCCAGAGCGTTTTTCATTCACTTTTTCTGGGGTGATCGGCGGCCATTTTTTGTCTTGTGCTGCGCCAGCACAAGCTTCCACCAAGTACATTTAACCCTCAATAGTGTGGTTATTTTTTGGCTATATCCTACATCAGGATCAAGCTGTCACCAAGTGCATTTAACCCTCAATAGTGTGGTTGTTTTTTGGCTATATCCTACATCGGTCAAGCGGTCACACCAAGTGCATTTAACCATCAATAGTGTGGTTATTTTTTGGCCATATACTACATCAGGGGCAAGCTGAGCCTGTCACCAAGTGCATTTAACCCTCAATAGTGTGGTTGTTTTTTGGCTATATCATACATCAGGGTCAAGCTGTCACACCAAGTGCATTTAACCATCAATAGTGTGGTTATTTTTTGGCCATATACTACATCAGGGGCAAGCTGAACCTGTCACCAAGTGCATTTAACCCTCAATAGTGTGGTTGTTTTTTGGCTATATCCTACATCAGGGTCAAGCTGTCACACCAAGTGCATTTAACCATCAATAGTGTGGTTATTTTTTGGCCATATCCCAGTCTAATTCTGACTGTAAACGTATACCTGTCACCCAGCGCCTAAATAATAGGCCTCAAATTCAGCTAAATCTGTGGTTATTGCTGTAGCTGGTCAAGTTATTTAGTGTCCGTCAAAGCACAGTTTTTGTTCTGGGTTGAAATACAATTCCCAATTTAGCAATTCTCTAAATTAGTGGTTTCTGCTGTATCAGGCCTACTTTAAATCAATCCCAAAAAGGGTATATTAGAATCAAGGTGCTGATAGGGTCATTTTCAATAACTACACACACATGCTACTGTGCATATCCCAGTCTAATTCTGTCCGTAAACGTATACCTGTCACCCAGTGCCTAAATAATAGGCCTCAAATTTATAGTCAGCTAAATCTGTGGTTATTGCTGTAGCTGGTCAAGTTATTTAGTGTCCGTCAAAGCACAGTTTTTGTTCTGGGTTGAAATACAATTCCCAATTTATCAATTCTCTAAATTAGTGGTTTCTGCTGTATCAGGCCTACTTTAAATTTATCCCTAAAAGGGAATATTAGATTCAAGGTGCTGATAGGGTCATGAGAGACAATGGTCCTAATGTGGTAGCAGCTTTACAGCGCAGTCCGTTTCACCACTTGCCTTGCCTGGCTCATACCTTTCAATTAGTTCTGAAAGATGGTTTATTGAACAAGAGTGAAATTAAGGAAATTATGGCATCCTGCCGGAGTATTGTAGGACATTACAAACACTCTTCAAAAGCCATGAAAACCTTACGATCCGCTCAAGACAAGTTAAATCTGAAACCTCATCGTCTCATACAAGACGAACCAACTAGATGGAACTCTCAGCTTCATATGCTAGCTCGTCTCCTGGAACAAAAGCCAACTGTTTTACTATCTGCTTCTGACCTAAATTTTCAGGTAGATCTTAGTGCTAGGCAGTGGACAATTATAGAAGAAGTGATACGAATCCTTGATGTGTTTGATAGAGCTACTTTTGTGGCCAGTTCAAGCCAAGTGACAATCTCTGAAATAATTCCTTTAGTCAACAGTACAATTCGTGCTTTACAGAATTTCAAATCCACTATAGCTTCCATACAGGGATTCAGAAATGATTTGCTTGCATCAATGAAAAGGCGTTATCACTCTGTTGAGTCTGAAAAATTCTATTGGTACTTTACTGGATCCCCGATTCAAGGGAACTGTGTTTATCAATAGAGAAAAACTTGAGGAAGCTAAATCCACACTGGCCATTGAGATTACAGATTAAGATCTAAGTATGCAAGGCGAGGACACTGATCGACATTCATCCATCAGCACAAGGACTAGGAGCAGATAACAGTCAAACATCACAAACTGAACAACAAGGAGGTTATAGCATGTGGAGTTATTATTCTCAATTGATGGTGGTACCATCTTCCAGCAGCTACGAGCATTCTCTATCTCCGGAGGAAGAAATAAATGCCTACTTAGCAGAACCACTGATTCAACCATCCTCTGATATTTTCAAGTACTGGAAGGAAAACAAAAAATATCAGAATTTGAGAACACTCTCTAAAAAGTTCTTAATTACACCTCCTTCCACTGTAATTTCAGAAAGACTATTCAGCACATCATAGTTAATAGGAAACGAAGTAGACTGGACCCAGAACGAGTTTGTATGCTGGTTTTCCTGTACAAAAATCTTCCTTGAACGAACAACTTTAGTAAATTGGGATATGGAGGAGGGTACATTGTTTTAGCTTGAGGCAGGGATATGGAGTGTGCCATGTTTATATACGGGTTGCCTGTTGTCCTGTTGATCTTTCCTGCATCTCTTAATCACATACCAGTAGGTGCAAACATGATCTTTAAAATTCCTGTAAAACGTCAATCTCAAGTAGATAGAAAATCCAACTGCCTGCTTCCTCAGGGCCTATGTCTAAATAGCTGAGGTGGTATGGGAGTCTTTGCCGGGCACAGGGTGCAATTTGCATTTCAGTGATATTTTGAAATAGTTCCAGATGTTTGATGCTGGTTGAGATGACGCCATCATATGGGGTGCTATTGGCACACTGTGCCTGAGAGTGACATGAAGAAAAAAAAATAAAAAACATTTTGTATTGCCCCCTGTCACTGTTGCCTTCTTCTTATGCCTGCCACCTCAATATAATGCCCCCTTAGTAGACTAGATACTGCCTCTCAGTATAGAACCCCCTCTAGTAAGTAACACAGCAATATAAACCGCCCGGTCAAAACACATAAGATATACCCTGGTAGTTGAACAGGACCTGCACAAAAGAGGTGCATTTGCAATTCAAGTGCAGTAGTGAGATATATCACTTGAATTTTGGTATAGGTAGCCTGTTATAGGAGCCTGTAGGTATAGTTGCCCCCAGGATAAGTAGCCAGGTATAGTAGCCCACACTATTAGGTCGCCTGGTATAGTAGCCCACACTATTAGGTAGCCTGGTATAGTAGCCCACACTATTAGGTCGCCTGGTATAGTAGCCTACACTATTAGGTAGCCTGGTATAGTAGCCCACACTATTAGGTAGCCAGGTATAGTAGCCCACACTATTAGGTAGCCTGGTATAGTAGCCCACACTATTAGGTAGCCTGGTATAGTAGCCCACACTATTAGGTAGCCTGGTATAGTAGCCCACACTATTAGGTAGCCAGGTATAGTAGCCTACACTATTAGGTAGCCTGGTATAGTAGCCCACACTATTAGGTAGCCAGGTATAGTAGCCCACACTATTAGGTAGCCCGGTATAGTAGCCCACACTATTAGGTAGCCTGGTATAGTAGCCCACACTATTAGGTAGCCAGGTATAGTAGCCTACACTATTAGGTAGCCTGGTATAGTAGCCCACACTATTAGGTAGCCTGGTATAGTAGCCCACACTATTAGGTAGCCTGGTATAGTAGCCCACACTATTAGGTAGCCTGGTATAGTAGCCCACACTATTAGGTAGCCTGGTATAGTAGCCCACACTATTAGGTAGCCAGGTATAGTAGCCTACACTATTAGGTAGCCTGGTATAGTAGCCCACACTATTAGGTAGCCAGGTATAGTAGCCCACACTATTAGGTAGCCAGGTATAGTAGCCCACACTATTAGGTAGCCTGGTATAGTAGCCCACACTATTAGGTAGCCTGGTATAGTAGCCCACACTATTAGGTAGCCCGGTATAGTAGCCCACACTATTAGGTAGCCTGTAGTTGCTCACAGAAGCATCACAGGCAGAGGATCAGCTGGACAGCCAGGCAACTGGTATTGTTTAGAAAACACGTCAGCCTCCAAATCCCCCTAACTTCAGGTGCTTTAAAGGACAACTGAAGTGAGAGGTATATGGATGCTGCCATGTTTTTCCTTTTTTAAACAATACCAGTTGCCTGGCAGCCCTGCTTGTCTATTTGGCACCAGTAGTGTATGAATCACACCAGAAACAAGCATGCAGATAATCTTATCTGATTTGACAAAAATGTCTGATAAACACCTGATCTGCTGCATGCTTGTTTAGGGCCTATGGCCAGTGGCGTACCGTCAATATAGTCAGACCACGCACTGGCTATGGGGCCCGTGAGGTTAGGGGGCCCGGCCAGGCTGCATGGCTCCGCCCCCTTTCTGACCTGAATACACGCTGCATAACAGTAAGTAGAGAAATAAATACCGGCCCCAGTCCTGTGTTTTCCTCCTGATTCCTCCCCCTTCTCCTTGCCTCTGCTAATGAATGGAATTGGCCCCTGTCTGCCAGAACAAGTCAAGTACAGCTGGCCAATAATCAGGGAGATGCTGTGCTGCCTGCGCCGCTTATTGGCCAGCTGACACCTGACCTCTGCTCTGTGCTCTGCCGGCGTGAGGGGTTACAGTCCAGTGCCTTTGGAATGAGGGCAATGTGAGAGCCCCTCAGCTCATCCTTCTTCCGTGCAGCCCCTGGCCGAGGTCCTAAATCCTAGTTACCTGCAGGAGAGACAGGAGAGTATGGACAGATTCAAACAGCAGACGAAAGTGCAGCAGTCGGCATCTGTGTGAGTGACTGCGCTGCAATGTGGAGGGAGGAATATAGGGAGGTCTGTGTAGCTTGCACTATTAGTGATAGCTTACTATAAGTGCAAGACACACAGCATCTCTGGCATAGACATACAACCCTTCCCTCATAGACCCAGCACCCCCATAGATATACAACCCACCATCCTGGTATGCTTAAAGTTCTGAGGGACGATCCATTCCCTGCCCTATTAGAAATATCCTATTTTAAAAATGGGCTGGATCCCCCAGAGAACTTGAAGCATACATGTCTCTATGTATGTATATATTTTTATTTTTTCCCCTCCCTGCTCTGCTATGTACATGAACAGCATTGTGATGGCGAAGACTCAAAAATTGAGCCTGCGCCATCAGATGTTGGTATAACACACTGCTTTAACTGTCAGGACTGGAGCTGGTTCCAATTACACCATTTTAACACTTACGATGCTCTGTTTGAAAATTGCAAACATAATATATAATACACATAACATTTTTAAAAATGTTAAAAAAGCAAAAATAACCACAAAATAATTTTTTCTCAATTAGGGCTCATGCTCATGAATGTATTTTGTTTCCGTTTTGCTGACCCATTCATTTCAATGGGTCTGCAAAAAATGCGGACTGCACACAGTGTGCTCTCTGCATCCGTATGTCTAATAGTACCGCACTGTTTTGTGAACAAGAATAGGCATTGTTACAATGGTTCCCTCCAAAAAAAGACAAATGTTACACGGACATCATCCGTATTTTTTGCGGATTCGCATTTAGCAGACCGCAAAATACAAACGGTCGTGTGCATGAGCATTTATTCCATTTTTTTTCATCAATATCACTGCAACACCTAGCAACAACTATCAGCTTTAATAATTGTACTTTTTATTGGGGGGGGGGGGGGGGGCAATTCAGAGTTTTGCTATGGGGCCCCATGATTTCTATGTACGTCCCTGCCTATGGCTAATGTTTTCGAGGAAGAGGATCAGCTGGACAGCCAGGCAACTGTTATTGCTCAAGTAATGGCAGCCTCCATATACCTCTCATTTCAGTTGTCCTTAAAGGGAACTTGTCACCAGGATTTTGTGCATAGAGCTGAGGACATGGGCTGCTAGATGGCCACTAGCACATCTGCAATACCCAGTCCCCATAGCTCTGTGTGCTTTTATTGTGTAAAAAATTTTTTTTTATACATATGCAAATTACCTGAGATGAGTCCTGTATGTGAGATGAGTCAGGGACAGTACTCATCTCAGGTTAATTTGCATGTGTATCAAATCATTTTTGTTACACAATAAAAGCACGCAGAGCTATGGGGACTGGGTATTGCGGATGTGCTAGCGGCAATCTATCCAGGTGACAGGACTCTTTATTTTTTTATATTAAAAGAATATTGAGTTTGGATCACTTTGTTTCTTACACCGTTCCCACAATTCTTATGTACAGGATTCGTAAGATTCGAGATTCTAAAGATTCGAGAACCTTTTCGGATTCGGATTTGAAAAAAATTGGATTCGTCCCACCTCTAATAAAAAGCTAATATAAGACATCTACTGCGGTGCTACACTATTCTTTGTTCCTTTTGTCCTAACAGCTATAGGAGAGACGAGTAACAGTGAAGTGTGGAGCACTAAAACAGTGATTGGTGCATTTTTGAACGTCTACATTTGTTGAAGTGGTTGGAGTGGCACCTGTGGAGGACCTGCGCGGTTTCTATCTTGTGAAGTGAAAGTCAGTGTGAACAGGACCTGCAGCGCTCAAAGTAGGATTGACAATTTGGAATCTGCTATTGTTATTGACCTCTTTCTGGAGTGCTGCATAAGTTAATACCCACCTCGGCACTGTGTGCAGCAGCTAGGCTGTTTCCAATTTGTTAATTAGCTTCTGCTATATATGCTGGGCTGTTTCTTTTACTCCTTGCCTGAATAATTAGGTTCCTAGCTTGCTAGTCCGTTGCTAAGGTGTTGTTCTCTATTGTCTGTCCATCTACCAACCTCTGCCTGATTTCTGCACTTTGATCCTCTGCTGCCTGACCCGACTTGTGCCTGTTTACCATTGTGATCCTCTGCTGCCAGTTCTAACTATGGACCAGTTTCACGTATTTGCATGAACTCTGCCTGCCCCAACCTCGGCCTGTTACTAACTACAAGTTCTGTCTGATCTGCACCTATGTCTCTGATTTCCCCCCAGGGTCAGCTGTCAAGTATACCAGGACTACTCTAAGAGGTAGCGGCCTGGTGGCTCCCCTGGAGCAAAGTTCACATCCCTGTACAGAAGTTAAAGGATGAAAACCAGTTGGTTAAAACAGTAGTTTCACACTCACTGCCGTAACACCCATCTGCACTTTCTTAGCAACTGGGCGACACCTCACCGGTGAGAATCACTCCAAAACTTAAGAAGCACTGTTATTGAGTACTATTTTCCAATGCTCATAGATAATCATGTATAGACTATGGCTTACAGTATATTTCTATTTATTGATAAATTGGTGCTTATAAGACTTGAATTTACAGTGATGTTACACCAGTCATTTTTTAAAACTAAGTTACCATTGATTGGACAATTGTAGTCATTAAAAGTTCATGAGAGTAACATGTCTATATATTAGCACATAAATCATTTTGTGTAATACTCTGCAGGAGCAAAACCCATTCTGAAATTTTACCTGGTGCTCTTGAGATTTCAAAAGTATTGTGACTATTTTTATACCATGGCATGCTTCTAGGCTTTTTATCTAAACTTTTCTTACTGTAAAGGTCAAGTTAGAAAATACCTTAGAGGATTACATTTTTACAGCTTAGAGTAATCGTTTTAACCAGCAGTCAGCTGATTACAAATCTTATATTAGAACCTTAAAAGATATTTTGTTGCACTGTATGAATGCAGAGTTTTTATTATTTTCAAGAACTAGACAACATATTGAGTTGCAGAGCTTAGATAACTTACTGTGTCTTTATCTTAATTAGGACTTGTAACAGAAATCAAAATAACAGCATCCGCTGTACATAAAATGCTTGTTTTTACAATAAAATATAAAGCAATTTGTGCATAAAATTAAATTTGAATTTGTCAATTTATGTCCTTAAAACCTGAAATTAAATCTAAGCTTTTAACAAAAACTACATTATCATTTCTATTGACTTTTCAAAAACGTTTTAGTGACAAGCAGCATTGCTTTCGAGCCTTAATTTGTTTTCTTTTAGTCCTAACAACAGCACAAAAATATTGTATTTCTGCTCTTGTGTACTGGTATGACAAATGGTTTTTAATAAACGACACTAAATTAATTAATCCACTCCTCTATGTGGGGTAAATGACCCCTCTGTTATGCTCAGTGGGTATGAGAGATGAGAAGTTCTCTTTGTAGTGGGGGTGGAGAAGGGTGAACAACCAGTAATCGTTGTTGGCCAAAATCCATAAAACGCGAGGGTCACAGGAAAGGCAGCCTAACGTGAAGTCAGCCATGTGTGCCAGAGTTCCAACAGACAAGACATCGCTGTCCTCATCAGTAGGATGACTCTAAATCTCCTCATCCTCTTCCTCCTCTTCTACCCATATACACTGAACATATGGAATTAAACTGCCATGGGTACTACCCTCTGTAGCTGAGGCAACAATCTTCTGCTCCTCCTCCTCATCATCCAATTTCCGCTGAGTAGACAAACTGAGGGTGGTATGGCTATCACCCTGTGTACTGTCTTCCCCATTTCCACCTCTACCACATGCAAAGTGTCCGCCTAAATTGTGAGCAGCGAGTGTTTGAGTAGACACAGAAGTGGAATGGCTACGCTGATAATAGTGTTATCGCCAATCACCATCTGTGTTGATTCCTCAAAGTTGCGTAAAAACTCACAGAGGTCAGACATCAATGCCCACTCGTTGCTTGTGAAGAGCGGAAGCTTACTGGAAAGGCAACGACCATGTTGCAGCTGGTATTCCACTACCGCCCTCTGCTGCTCACAAAGCCTGGCTAACATGTGGAACATCGAGCTCAAGAGCGTGCTCACGTTGCACAACAGTTGGTGAGATGGCAATATCAAGTGCTGCTACAGCGTTGCTAGACTAGCTGAAGCTATCGATGACTTGCGGAAATGGGCACGCACACGGCGCACCTTCATCAGTAGCTCAGGCAAATTGGGGTAGGTTTTGAGAAACCTCTGAACCACTAGGTTGAACACGTGGGTGTCACGGATGGTGTTGCAGAAAACTAGAAGTAACAAATAAAGATCCGACTGACTTGATCCCAAACTAAGGAACATATGGGTGAGCCCTATCAAAACCCTAGAGTTCTCCCTGACTGCTCAGCCCATGCAAAGATCTTTATGATAGAAAATTGCATGCCCTCGTACCTAGACTGTGTGACACCTGAAAACCCTATAATAGTGAGGGGACACGACCACCGGCTCCCTGCACTTAATACGGAGGGAGTCAGGGTCACTTAGAATAAAGCCAACAGGAAAACACAAATAAAGGAAAAGACTTGTCTGAGGAACCAGCAGTAGCAGCATCAAGCAGTGAGCACAATCCAGGAAGTTGTATAAACCACAAAGTGATGCAGTATTGGAGGGGATATAAAGGGATGCAATCAGTGCAACTAGATAACAGCTGAGAGAGAGAGACGAGATGACAAAACGAAACCAAAACAAAAGAACCTCAAGCAAGAGGTACTGAAGAACGTCTGTCAGAGCTTCTGAGAGATCTGGCGGTGACAGTGGGCTTGGCATGGTATGTGTGTGAGCTTGCCAAGCTTCAAAGCCGCCACCAAGTTACGCCCATTATCACACACAACCATGCCTGGTTGTAGGTTGAGTGGCGAGAACCACAGCTAAGTCTGGTCCCTTATCCCATGCCACAGCTCTGCAGTGGTGTGATGTTTGTCACCTAAGCAGATCAGTTTAAGCACAGCCTGTTGCCTCTTCCCCACTGCAGTGCTAAACTGCTTCCAGCTAATAACTGATGGCTGACTGGTGCTGCAAGATGATAATTCAGAGGTGGAAGTGGAGGAGGCGGCGGAGGAGTAGAATGGCGGGTTGCAGCCACTAATGTAGGTGTCGGTGGAAGCCCTGATGGAAGTAATCCTTGACTTCGGTAGCACCTGAGCCATCCCAGGGTACAACTCGCTCCCAGCCTCCACAACGTTCACCCAGTGTGCCGTTAGGGAAATGTAGTGTCCCTGGCCAAAAGCACTTGTCCATGTGTCAGTCGTTAAGGGGACTTTCCGAATAACTGCGTTGGTCAGGGCACGGGTGATGTTTCAGGACACATGCTGGTGTAAGGCTGGGACTGCACACAATGAAAAATATTGGTGGCTGGGGACAGAGTACCGCGGGACAGCCGCCACCATCAGGCTGCAGAAAGCCTCAGTGTCCACAAACCTAAATGGCAACATTTCCAGGGTCAGCAATTTGGAAATGTGTGCATTTAGTGCTATGGTCTGTGGGTGGGTGGCTGGGTATTTGTGCTTTCGTTCAAAGGTCTGGGGTATAGACATATGTAAACTGAGCGGGATACAGAAGTGGATGTGGTAGCTGATGGTGCTTGCAAAGATCCAGGTGGCATCCGGGCCTGCGTCTTGGACAGGGGATTGGCCAACACGTAATGCAGCATGCCAGACCTGCAGGGTATTGCGAAGTGAGGTCACGGTTAATCGAGGGTTACTCACTGTTTGTAGGAGAACCCTGGGCAGGCATGCGGCAGTGAAGGAGAGGCTGACACAAAGTTCCTCTGGGGCACACTCTGTATATAGGGACCAGGCCTGATGGTGGACGAGGTGCCCTGGATGTTGCAGGTGTTTTGAGTGCCTGGGGCAAGGTCCCTTTAAGGATCGTGATGCCAGTGCCTGTAACGGTGGCACACCGGTTTCCAGTAGCAATAAGTGAGGTACACAGATGGTATGGTGAACCAAATGTTGCTTTACTTATTACAGTCCAACTTTGTACATCAAGATGGTGATACAGTCCCTTATGTCATATGATTCACAAGCAGGCTCATTTAAATAATGGCAGGTATAATCTTGAAAGATACTCGGAGGGTAATAATAATGCACACACTCAGACCAGGCTATACCTTCTTCTCAGAAATAGTGTACACTGTTCCCTTTGAACTCCTGGCTGGCTTTCTATCCCAAGGCCCGGACGCCTAAATGCTGGCTTTTATCCTTGGCAATTAATCTTCCTCCCGTATTGACCCTTGCACTGTCTTTATAGGTTCTCTGCCCATCAGCTTACTTATCTTAGCTGGATACTCTGGCTCTGCTTGGCTGGAGGGTACTGCAGGTTTCTCCCAGGAGGTTCATCTCTACTACTGGGGTTGATTCTTCTGAGCTAACATAGGCTCATCAACTGCAGGCAGGCTAGGATCCTTCCACTAGACTCCTGGTAGCAACTAGAAGCCTGGACTGTCTAGCTGCATGTCAGGAGGAGGCCCTCAGCATATCTCTGGCTGGTGCCTTCTCACTTCTGTCTCCACAGACTCCAGACTAAAGAGTAACTCCTCCCTGTCTGGGCCTGAACATTTATACTAGGGGCTCCCTATCTCCCTCTAGTGTCTAGGATGTTATACTACACCCCAATAGGCCTGTTGTGCATGTCACAGGGGAACAATACATATCAAAATACATTGAAAATACATTAAAATGCATAGTTAAATAGAATGCCTCTGTCCCTTGAGAGTAGGAGTAACACGTGACTCAATTGACCCTTGTGTAGTGCCCACCCCTACCTAGTGGGACACTACATACCCCCACGCTATGACGTTGCCCATCCTCGGCGCAACATAAAAGGGGCCCTGCCCAGCTGGAGACTGCACCTGAAAGAGAACAATAATGCAAAGCAGGAATATACATCTACATTTGCAAATACATATATGTATACATCAGGCAGTTCCACTGGCTTAGGAACAAGTTCGGTGAAAAGGGGCGTCGTTCTCTTCTCTCAGGATAGTATAAGGAAACAGGGGTGCTGACCTGGTGGAGCGTATCAAGGATACCAGGATTAGTCCATTATAAAAGTTTAAGTGCAAATTGTCCATAATAAAACACAGTAGTCCCATAGAAAATGCAGAACAAACATAAGTTCTTGGAGGCTCAAAGAATAAAAATGAGTCCGTACCCAGGTTTCCTTTGTAAATAGTTAAAGCAAGTGATAAATACCGGAGGATTGCAAATATAGTGCAGCAGATCAGCATCTCAGAGGCCCACATACGTTAGAGTCATCTCTGGGCACATTTCCTTGAAGTTACAAAATCTCAGAGGCCTACATGTATTAGAGTCATCTCTGGGCACATTTACTTGAAGCAGGAGTTGCATATAAAAGACACAGCACATAAAAGAAGTCCACATTATTTAAAAAATGGCATACAAAAGCAAGTGCTGCAATGTCCCTTCATCAACCTGAAAAGGGGGGTTAAAGGGTTAAAGGTGCAAGTAAAATAGGCACAACTTGGTTAAGTTCTGGAAGCAGGCAGGAGATCCTGTTAACAATATGGCTTTAGAGCACTTGGTAAATTTTCAGTGGCCTACCACCTCCACTGAGCCGTGGGTAACTGGCAGCAGCTCATAGAGCCAAAACGAAGGACTCCTGTCCTGAAAGAGTTAAATCCACTTTGAAATAAGGGTCCCTAAGCAAAAAGGAGATCATAACGGCCTGGCAGGCCTACTCACGGGTGCGCATCAGTTCCACTTGGCATATTAGTGGCACATCCCGGTTCCATTTGCAAATTGGGCCTGACACGGGGGTCAACATACGGCTGGACCCACAAAATGGTATTAGGCGGCAGTTGTAGCATAAATGGCCCCCTTACAGGAATAGGCCCCATAGGCCTGGGGGTATATACTGCCGGAGAACCACCGTACCTAGGCACATTTGAGGTGGGTGGCTCCACAGGTCCAGGTAACGGGACAACGATGGGCTCCGCTGACTCAGGAACCACGGATTGCCCTTGGCGGTGCACAGAATAAGTAGCCCTGCTCGGGAATTCTACCAAAGCTGCAGTCACAATAGAGGGCCGGCTGACGGGGGTAGACACTTTTACCTTAGGACCGGAGACGTCCGCGTTCTTAACCCCACTTCCCTCTTTCTTCGGCGGAGACTAGATCCTGGTGGTAGCAAGCCGGCGCAGGTCACGCAGCTGTAACTCCAGTCGGACTATTTGATCGTCCAGGCTCTCGGGTTCCGCGTCGCTGTCTTCTGGGATCACTGCAGGCACAGATGAGGAAGATGGCTTGTCCTGCGCAGCCGCTGCAGGTTCGCATGTCGCGTCTGTCTTCCTTCCCTTGCGGATGTCGTCCAGCGCAGCGTGAAAGCGTTTTAAGTCCTCCAGCTCCTTAATGGTCTTTTCCCGGCGAGGCAGCTCAGGTGAGGGATACGGGCTCAGCCCTTTTTCCACCACAGTCAGTTGCCAAAATATGTTTGGTCCAATGAACGAGCCCCGCTCCTGGAAGGTGGTATGGGCCGGCTCTGGGGAACGCTCCGGTTCGCGCTCGCAGCCAGTAAAATCTTAGTCTTCTTCCCAGTCCTCCGATTTCTTTTTAGGACGGGTCACAGCGGTGGCGTAGGGGCCTCGCATGTCCTCATCAGGGGTAAATTCTACCTCCTCTCCCTCGCGGAGATTATGCATATGTTACGGGAGGTAGGTTCGCTTGACGGATCTACGATTTACATAGAAATCCCTGCCGGTGGTATAGTCTTTGATGAAGCCGAAGCCTCGGTCCTTATCAAAGGCCACTACCAATCCCATTCTCCTTTCCAGGCGGGGTTGGTTGTCTGTGTGGCGCTCATGCACAGTCTTGGCCAGTTCTTCAAAGTAAATTTTAGTTTTGGTGTTTTTTTTTATTGCGGCCTCCCGCACCTCTGCCATCAGTGCCGACCATTTCATCGAGGGCTGGTAAAAGTCCTTCCATGAGCCGTAGTAGGGCTCAGACTGCATCCTCGGTGGCGGGCAGGTGGGTTTCTCTGGTCCCGGAGAGTAGGCCGGTGGAGCGCCTTCCTCTTGCTCCTTGTTAGTAGAAGCCATTTCAAATTCAACAGGTGCGGCCAGTAAATCAAAGCAGTCCTCACTCTCCAACATGCTCGATCCTTCTCTGGAGAGCGACAGGGCGGCACCCAATATTTCGCCTGCGACCTCCCACTGCTCCGGGAGGCCGCCCCCCCGGGTACTCCAACATGGGTGAGGCGGTGTTCATTATAGCAGACATGCAAATTTCCAGACAGGGCGGTGGCGCGGACATATAGCCTTTCCCGCACTTTTCAGCTGAAGGCACCAATTTTTCCCGCCAGTAAAGTATGAAGATGACGCAGCAATAATAAATCCAGTCAGTTTCTTTAGGCGGCCATCTTTAAGCAGAAAAACGCTGTCTATTCACTGACCACAAGCGGTGGCTAAATGAGCAGCAAACAGTCCATGCAATATACAGTTTTCACACCGCTAATTATTACAGTTCTTTGGCCCAGCAATTTCAAATAAACAATTAGGGCTTGTCACTTTAAGGGCAAATAATGGCACACAGTTTATAGTTCGCAATGGCGCAGGAATGATCGTATCCTGTTCGTGACGCCAATTTATGCAGCACGCCAGACCTGCAGGGTATTGCAAAGCGAGGTCACGGTTATGGGCAATCGAGGGTTACTCACTGTTTGTAGGAGATTCCTGGGCAGGCATGCGGCAGTGAAGGAGAGGCTGACACAAAGTTCCTCTGGGGCACACTCTGTATATAGGGACCAGGCCTGATGGTGGACGAGGTCCCCTGGATGTTGCAGGTGTTTTGAGCGCCTGGAGCAAGGTCCCTTTAAGGATCGTGACGCCAGTGCCTGTAACGGTGGCACACCGGTTTCCAGTAGCAATAAGTGAGGCACACAGATGGTATGGTGAACCAAATGTTGCTTTACTTATAACAGTCCAACTTTGTACATCAAGATGGTGATACAGTCCCTTATGTCATATGATTCACAAGCAGGCTCATTTAAATAATGGCAGGTATAATCTTGCAAGATACTCGGAGGGTAATGATAATGCACATACTCAGACCAGGCTGTACCTTCTCCTCAGAAATAGTGTACACTGTTCCCTTTGAACTCCTGGCTGGCTTTCTATCCCAAGGCCCGGACGCCTAAATGCTGGCTTTTATCCTTGGCAATTAATCTTCCTCCCGTATTGACCCTTGCACTGTCTTTATAGGTCCTCTGCCCATCAGCTTACTTATCTTAGCTGGATACTCTGGCTCTGCTTGGCTGGAGGGTACTGCAGGTTTCTCCCAGGAGGTTCATCTCTACTACTGGGGTTGATTCTTCTGAGCTAACATAGGCTCATCAACTGCAGGATCCTTCCACTAGACTCCTGGTAGCAACTAGAAGCCTGGACTGTCTAGCTGCATGTCAGGAGGAGGCCCTCAGCATATCTCTGGCTGGTGCCTTCTCACTTCTGTCTCCACAGACTCCTGACTACAGACTAACTCCTCCCTGTCTGGGCCTGAACATTTATACTAGGGGCTCCCTATCTCCCTCTAGTGTCTAGGATGTTATACTACACCCCAATAGGCCTGTTGTGCATGTCACAGGGGAACAATGCATATCAAAATACATTGAAAATACATTAAAATGCATAGTTAAATAGAATGCCTCTGTCCCTTGAGAGTAGGAGTAACACGTGACCCAATTGACCCTTGTGTAGTGCCCACCCCTACCTAGTGGGACACTACAGTAAGAAGAGATAGTGGTGTGACCCGCAGACACTGGTTGTGGACCCAAGCATTCGGCCCACCTGTTAGGGTGCCTTGATGCCATGTGGCGGATCATGCTGGTGGTGGTGTGGTTGCTAGTGTTCACGACCCTGCTCATTTTGGTACGGCACATGTTGCAAATGACAATTATTTTATCGTCTGCATTTTCCTAAAAAAAAAAAGTGCCAGACTGCGGAACACCAACACCTTGGCAAGGGAGATTGCCACAAGGGGATGCTCCAGGTAACAGTTGCAGGCCTGGTTGGTGTGGCCCGCCTTCTCCCTTTTGCCACCCCACTGCCTCTTCCAGCCTGTTGCAGTGCTGCGGATACCTCCCACTCTGTACTGCTGTCCTCGCTAGGCTTGGCACCTACCCAGGTTGGGTCAGTGATTTCATAGTCCAGCACCTTCTCTTCCACTTCCTCACTCTATTCATCCTCCTGACTTGTTGACCTAACAACAACCTCAGTTATTGACAACTGTGTCTCATCCTCATCATGAACCTCTTAAAACACTAATTGCGGTTGACTTATTGGCAACTGTTTCATCATCATCCACCTGGTGAAAAACAAATTGCCATTCCCCACCGTCATCTTCTTCTGACTGTGGATGCTTCAGAGTTTGGGAATCAGGGCACAAGATCTCCTCATGTCCCTCTTCAAGCGGACTAGACGAGACGCCCCAATTAAGGAATGGCGATGAAAACAACTCCTCAGAATATCCGAATGTGGGATCACTTGTATGCCAAGACTCTCCATGGTGAGTGAAAGGAGCATCAGGGTGAGGATTCTGTTGACCAGACTCTTGGCTACTGAGACTGGACTTTTTGGAAGACAGGGTGGTGCTTAATTGACTGGAAGCATTATCTGCTGCAATCCAAATGACCATCTGGTCGCCCTGGTATGACTTTGAGATTGGTGTCCTGCGCCGCCCTGCTAACTGGGACATGAAGCTAGGTATCGTAGATGAGTGTGTTTCCTATGCTCTGGCAGCAGGCACCGTTTTACCGCGCCCAGGGCCACGGCCTCTGTGTGCACCATCAGCAGCACGGCCACTTCCCTGTCCGTTACTGCTCGCCTTGCGCATATTAAGGCTACTTTCACACTTGTGTTCAGAGCGGATCCGTCTGAGACGGATCCGCTCATATAATGCAGACGGTGGATCCATTCAGAACGGATCCGTCTGCATTATATTGTAAAACATTTTCTAAGTGTCAAAATAGCCTCAGACGGATCCGTCCAGACTTTACATTGAAAGTCAATGGGGGACGGTTCCGTTTGAAAATTGAGCCATAGTGTGTCATATTCAAACGGATCCCTTTCCCTTGACTTACATTGTAAGTCTGGACGGATCCGTTTGCCTCCGCACGGCCAGGCGGACACCCGAATGCTGCAAGCAGCGTTCAGGTGTCCGCTTGCTGAGCGGAGCGGAGGCTGAACGCTGCCAGACTGATGCATTCTGAGCGGATCCGCATCCACTCAGAATGCATTAGGGCTGGACGGATGCGTTCGGGGCCGCTTGTAAGCCCCTTCAAACGGAGCTCACAAGCGGACACCCGAACGCTAGTGTGAAATTAGCCTAAATGGTATATATGCTTGCAAGTATGTCGCACGTACAGTAGCGCAGGTTTTGTAAGTGTATGCGCAAAAAAAGTACACAGAATGTCCCAGATATTTTTAGAATGCGCACTAGATCTGAGCGAACATGAACTGTAAAGTTCGGGTTTGTACCGATTTTTTGGTTTTTCGGCACCAGGACCCGAACCCGAATATTTACGTAAAAGTTTGGGTTCGGGTTCGGTTTTCGGCGCTTTCTTGGCACTTTTAAAAAGGCTACACAGCAACCAATCAACAAGCGTCATACTACTTGCCCCAAAAGGCCATCACAGCCATGCCTACTATTGGCATGGCTGTGATTGGCCAACTGCAGCATGTGACCCAGCCTCTATTGAAGCTGGAGTCACGTAGCGCCGCCCGTCACTCTGCTCGGATTAGTGCAGGGAGAGGCTGCAGCTGCAGCTGCTGTGAGGGAAAGATCAGGGAGAAATCTTATGAAGAACTGTTTTTTTACTCAGCGATCTACAGCAAATGTGTTTAGTGGGTGCAGTGCACAATTTTTTTAAGCCTGCCCTGAGCCAACTACTTTTTTTACTTCAGTTTGTCAATATCAATACATAATCGGCAGCCATTTTATGCAACGATAGTGCACGAGCACAGGATATCTGCATGTCTGCAAGTCCAGAAATACAGCTTTTTGCTTACTGGGGTTAAAAAAAACCCATCTGTTTCATATAGTGCACATCTAGGATTAGACGTGCATAAGTGAGTGTCACATTTAGGCCAGAAATACAGCTTTTTGCTTACTGGGGTGAAAAAAAACATCTGTTTCATATAGTGCACATCTGGGATTAGATGTGCATAAGTGAGTGTCACATTTGGGCCAGAAATACAGCTTTTTGCTTACTGGGGTGAAAAAAAAAAAACCATCTGTTTCATATAGTGTACATCTAGGATTAGATGTGCATAAGTGAGTGTCACATTTAGGCCAGAAATACAGCTTTTTGCTTACTGGGTTGAAAAAAAAACATCTGTTTCATATAGTGCACATCTAGGATTAGACGTGCATAAGTGAGTGTCACATTTAGGCCAGAAATATAGCTTTTTGCTTACTGGGGTG
Source organism: Bufo gargarizans (assembly GCF_014858855.1). NCBI lineage: Eukaryota > Metazoa > Chordata > Amphibia > Anura > Bufonidae > Bufo > Bufo gargarizans. The sequence continues at coordinate 82,092,507 of NC_058080.1, read as the reverse complement.
GAAAAAAAAACCCCATCTGTTTCATATAGTGTACATCTAGGATTAGATGTGCATAAGTGAGTGTCACATTTAGGCCAGAAATACAGCTTTTTGCTTACTGGGTTGAAAAAAAAACATCTGTTTCATATAGTGCACATCTAGGATTAGATGTGCATAAGTGAGTGTCACATTTAGGCCAGAAATATAGCTTTTTGCTTACTGGGGTGGAAAAAAAAACCCCATCTGTTTCATATAGTGTACATCTAGGATTAGACATGCATAAGTGAGTGTCACATTTTGGCCAGAAATACAGCTTTTTGCTTACTGGGGTTATAAAAACTCTCTGATATACTACACATCTGGGATTAGACATGCATAAGTGAGTGTCACATTTAGGCCAGCAATACGGCTTTTTGGTTACTGGGGTGAAAAAACCCTCTAATATAATGCACATCTGGGATTACACATGCATAAGTGAGTGTCACATTTAGGCCAGAAATACGGCTTTTTGGTTACTGGGGTTATAAAAACTCTCTGATATACTGCACATCTGGGATTAGACATGCATAAGTTAGTGTCACATTTAGGCTAGAAATACGGATTTTTGGTTACTGGTGTGAAAAAACCCTCTGATATACTGCACATCTGGGATTAGACATGCATAAGTGAGTGTCACATTTTGGCCAGAAATACGGCTTTTTGCTTACTGGGGTGAAAAAACCCTGTGATATACTGCACATCTGGGATTAGACGTGCATAAGTGAGTGACACATTCAGGCCAGAAATACAGCTTTTTGGTTACTTGGGTGAAAAAACCCTCTGATATACTGCACATCTGGGATTAGACTTGCATAAGTTACTGTGAAATTTAGGCCACAAATACCGCTGTCATATGGAGTAAAAAAAAAAATGCCCTACATCAGGGTTTTTATTGGTGGTTAATTATTTTTAACAAACTTAACCACTTTTTACTTTGCTTGGTGAATGCTAACTATGAGGCAAGCATCTAATAAGGGACGCGGTCATGATCGTGGTGGTGGTGTTGGTGAAGCCTCTGGTGCAGGGAGAGGACGTGGCCGTTCTGCCACAGCTACACGTCCTACTGAACCTATTACCTCAGGTCCGAGTAGCCGCCAGAATCTACAGCGATATTTCTAAGGATGGTAAGGCCTAAGCAAGTACAGGCGCTAGTCAATTGGGTGGCCGACAGTGGATCCAGCACGTTCACATTATCTCCCACCCAGTCTTCTGCAGAAAGCGCACAGGTGGCGCCTGAAACCCATGCCCATCAGTCTGTCAAATCACCCCCGTGCATATCGGGGAACCTGTCTTAGCCTCAAGTCTTGCAGCAGTCTCTTATGCTGTTTGAAGACTCTGCTGGCAGAGTTTCCCAAGGGCATCCACCTACCCTTCCCCAGGGGTGGAAGACATAGAATGCACTGACGCACAACCACTTATGTTTCCTGATGAGGACATGGGAATACCACCTCAGCACGTCTCTGATGATGACGAAACACAGGTGCCAACTGCTGCGTCTTTCTGCAGTGTGCAGACCGAAAAGGAGGTCAGGGAGGAAGACTGGGTGGAAGACGATGCAGGGGACGATGAGGTCCTAGACTCCACATGGAATGAAGGTCGTGCCACTGACTTTCAGAGTTCAGAGGAAGAGGCAGTGGTGAGACCGAGCCAACAGCGTAGCAAAAGAGGGAGCAGGGTGCAAAAGCAGAGCAGCCGTCGCCAAAAAAGCTTGCCTGCTACTTGCCTCCGTCACCATGGACCGAGCACACCAAAGGCTGCATCAAGGAGTTCCCTGGCATTGCACTTCTTCACACAATGTGCTGATGACAAGACCCGAGTGGTTTGCACGCTGTGCCATCAGAGCCTGAAGCGAGGCATTAACGTTCTGAACCTTAGCACAACCTGCATGACCAGGCATCTACATGCGAGACACGGGCTGCGGTGGAGTAAGCACCTTCAAAACCAAGAAATGGCTTAGGCCCCTCCTGCTCCCTCTTCTGCTGCTGCCTCAGCCTCTTCCTCCGCCTCTGGAGGAACGTTGGCACCTGCCGCCCAGCAAACAGAGGATGTGCCACCAACAACACCAACTCCGTCGCCAAGCATCTCCACCATGTCACACGGAAGCGTTCAGCTCTCCATCTCACAAACCTTTGAGAGAAAGCGTAAATTCTCACCTAGCCACCCTTGATCCCTGGCCCTGAATGCCAGCATTTCTAAACTACTGGCCTTTGAAATGCTGTAATTCAGGCTGGTGGAGACGGACAGCTTCAAACAGCTCATGCTGTCCCACAGTACGTTGTTGTCGTTCCCAGCTGCCACTACTTCTCCAGGAGAGCCGTGCCCTCCCTGCACAACCAATTATCAGATAACATTGAGTGTGCACTGTGTAACGCCATCTGTGGCAAGGTCCACCTAACCACAGACACGTGGACCAGTATGCACGGCCAGGGACGCTATATCTCCCTAACTGCACACTGGGTAAATGTAGTGGCCGCTGGGCCCCAGGCAGAGAGCTGTTTGGCGCACGTCGGATCGCCAAGGATCGCAGGGCATCAGTCTTTGCCTCCTGTTGCCTCCTCTTCCTACTCAGTTTCCTCCTCCTCTTCTACCACCTCTTCATCCGGTCAGCGACAGACCTTCACCACCAACTTCAGCACAGCTAGGGGTAAACGTCAGCAGGCCGTTCTGAAACTGATGTGTTTGGGGGACAGGCGCAGGAGCAGGAGTTGTGGCGGGGTATAGAACAACAGACCGACGAGTGGTTGCTGCCAGTGGGCCTCAAGCCCGGCCTGGTGGTGTGTGATAATGGGCAAAATCTCGTTGCAGCTCTGGGACTAGCCGGTTTGACGCACATCCCTTGCCTGACGCATGTGCTGAATTTGGTGGTGTAGAAATTCATTCACAACTACCCCGACATGTCAGAGCTGCTGCATAAAGTGTGGGCCGTCCGTGCGCGCTTCCGGTGTTCTCATCCTGCCGCCGCTCGGCAGTCTGCTCTACAGCGTAACTTCAGCCTTCCCGCTCACCGCTACATATCCGACGTACCCACCAGGTGGAACTCCACCCTGCACATTCTGGAGAGACTATGCGAGCAGCAGCACGCATGGGTGAGTCGCACTGCGGACCAGCACCACTTCACCACTGATGACTAGGCCTCCATGCGAGACCTGTGTGCCCTGTTGCGCTGTTTCGCGTACACCACCAACATGGCCAGTGGCGATGACGCCGTTATCAGCATTACAATACTACTTCTATGTCTCCTTGAGAAAACACTTAGGGCGATGATGGAAGAGGATGTGGCCCAGGACGAGGATGAGGAAGAGGGGTCATCTCTAACACTTTCAGGCCAGTCTTTTAGAAGTGGCTCAGAAAGAGGATTTTTGCAACAGCAGAGGCCAGGTACAAATTTGGCCTGCCAGGGCCCACTACTGGAGGACGAGGAGGAGGATGATGAGGAGGTGGCATCCAACGCAGCTCGGGCTCATCACTGGTGCGTGGCTGGGGGAATACGCAGGACGCAGACGATACGCCTCCCACAGAGGACAGACAGCTTGTCCTTACCTCTGGGCAGCCTGGCACACATGAGTGACTACATGCTGCAGTGCAACGACTGCAGATTTGCCTACATTTTAGCGTGTGCTGACTACTGGGTGGCCACCCTGCTGGATCCCCGTTACAAAGATAATGTGCCGTACTTAATTCCCTCACTGGAGCGTGATCGGAAGATGCGCGACCACAGGCGCACGCTGGTAGACGCGCTCCTGAGAGCATTGCTGACTGACATCGAAGAGACAAGTGGAAGCACAAGGCGAAGGCAGGGGAGGAGGAAGAGGTCGCCAATGCAGCTGTGTCAGCGCCAGCACCTCAGAAGGCAGGGTTAGCATGGCCGACATGTGGAAAAGCTTTGTCACCTTGCCGCAACAACCGGCCCCAACTGCTGATATGGAGCGTGTTAGCAGGAGTCAACATTTGAACAACATGGTGGAACAGTACCTGTTCACACGCCTACACATACTGACTGATGGTTCTGCCCCATTCAACTTCTGGGTCTCCAAATTGTCCACATGGCCAGAGCTTGCCCTGTATGCCTTGGAGGTGCTGGCCTGTCCTGCAGCCAGTGTACTCTCTGAACGTGTAATTAGCACGGCAGGAGGCGTCATTACAGACACATGCAGCCGCCTGTCCACAACCATTTGCCATGCTCTTAAGCACATTTTGCTGCCTTTGGCAGCCCTCTAGCTGTTTCAAGGGCTATTTTAGAGTCATTTTAATGGCCAAAAGTTCGGGTCCCTATTGACTTCAATAGGGTTCAGGTTCGGGGTCAAGTTCGGGTCCCGAACCCGAACATCCAGGTGTCCGCTCAACTCTGATGCGCACACGTTAAAAAGGAGGTATAGTGCAGATAATGTCGCTGTCACCACCTCCTAATAAAAAATTACACTGAATGAATGTCACTGATATTTAGGATGCGTACACGTTAAACAGGAGGTATAGTGCAAGTAATGTCGCTGTCACCACTACCTAATAAAAAATTACACTGAATGAATGTCACTGAAATTTAGGATGCGCACACGTTAAACAGGAGGTATAGCGCAAGTAATGTTGCTGTTACCACCGCATAATAAAAAATTACACTGAATAAATGTCACTGATATTTAGTATGCGCACACGTTAAAGAGTAGATATAGCACAAGCAATGTCGCTGTCAACACTGCCTAATATAAAATTACTCTGAATGAATGTCTCTGATATTTAGGATGCGCACACGTTAAACAGGAGGTATAGCGCAAGTAATGTTGCTGTCACCACCGCATAATAAAAAATTACACTGAATGAATGTCTCTGATATTTAGGATGTGCACACGTTAAACAGGAGATATATGCAGCTTCTCACTACGTGTGTGTGGGCACTGCTTAACCCCTTAAGGACACAGGGCGTACAGGTACGCCCTTGTGCCCTGGTACTTAAGGACACAGGGCGTACATGTACGCCCTGTGCATTTTCGATCACTGCCGTGCGGCTGGCAGTGATCGGAACCCGGTGCCTGCTCAAATCATTGAGCAGGCACCTAGGCTAAATGCGCGGGGGGGTCCCGTGACCCCCCCATGTCGGCGATCGCGGCAAACCGCAGGTCAATTCAGACCTGCGGTTTGCTGCGCTTTTTGCAGTTTCTGACCCCTGCGGTCCCTGACCGCGGGGATCAGAAACTTTAGTGTACCTCAAATATAGATTTTACCTCCCCCCTGCACCCCTGCATGATTTTTGGCCGGCGGGTGGTGCAGGGGGGGGAGTTGTGGGCGGTGGGGGCGGTGCGGGAGGCGGGCGGTGCGGCAGGCGGGATCGCGATCCCCCGCCCGCCTCCCGCCGAATAATCGTTGGCTTCTAGTGGGTATACCAGGGTGCCAGCACATTGCTGGCACCCTGGTATAAACGGCTGACATCGGTGATGCAATGTCAGCCGTTTAACCCTTTCCATACAGCGGTCCGTACGGACCGCTGTATGGAAAAGGTTAACAGTAAGAGGGAGCTCCCTCCCTCTCCCATCGGGGGGCTGCTGTGCCTTTGCAGTCCCCCGAATGGAGAGGGAGAGAGCTTCCAGGCAGCCCCCCCAAGCCCCGTCCTTACCCTTCCCCGTCTGCGCAGTTCTGGCCACTACTGAGCAGACGGGGAAGGTTCCCATGGCAACAGGACGCCTTCTCAGGCGTCCTGCTGTCCATGGTGCTGAACAGATCTGTGCTGAAAGGCATAGATCTGTTCAGACAAAGTGTAAAATACAGTATAGTACTATATATTGTACTGTACTGTATTATGCAGACATCAGACCCACTGGATCTTCAAGAACCAAGTGGGTCTGGGTCAAAAAAAAAGTGAAAAAAGTGAAAAATAAAGTAAAAATCAAAAAACACATTTATCACTGATTAAAAATGAAAAAAATAAAATTCCCTACACATGTTTGGTATCGCCGCGTCCGTAACGACCTGATCTATAAAACTGTAATGTTACTTTACCCGAACGGTGAACGCCATAAAAATTAAAAATTAAAAACTATGATGAAATTGGAATTTTGCCCACCTTACTTCCCAAAAAAGGTAATAAAAGTGATCAAAAAAGTCGCATCTATGCCAAAATTGTAACAATCAAACCGTTATCTCATCCCGCAAAAATCATACCCTACCCAAGATAATCGCCCAAAAACTGAAAAAGTTATGGCTCTTACACTATGGAAACACTAAAACATGATTTCTTTTGTTTCAAAAATGAAATCATTGTGTAAAACTTACATAAATAAAAAAAGTATACATATTAGGTATCGCCGCGTCCGTATTCACCGGCTCTATAAAAATATCACATGACCTAACCCCTCAGATGACCACCGTAAAAAAATAAAAATAAAAACGGTGTAAAAAAAGCCATTTTTTGTCATCTTCCGTCACAAAAAGTGTAATAGCAAGCAATCAAAAAGTCATGTGCACCCCAAAATAGTGCCAATCAAACCGTCATCTCATCCCACAAAAAATGAGACCCTACTTAAGATAATCGCCCAAAAATTTAAAAAACTATGGCTCTTAGACTATGGAGACACTAAAACATTTCTTTTGTTTTAAAAATGAAATTATTGTGTAAAACGTACATAAATAAAAAGAATTGTATACATATTGGGTATCACCGCGTCCGTGACAACCTGCTCTATAAAATTACCACATGATCTAACCTGTCAGATGAATGGTGTAAATAACAAACAAAAAAAAACGGTGCCAAAAAAGCAATTTCTTGTTACCTTGCCGCACAAAAAGTGTAATATAGAGCAACCAAAAATCATATGTACCCTAAACTTGTACCAACAAAACTGCCACCCTATCCCGTAGTTTCTAAAATGTGGTCACTTTTTTGGAGTTTCTACTCTAGGGGTGCATCAGGGGGGCTTCAAATGGGACATGGTGTCAAAAAAACCAGTCCAGCAAAATCTGCCTTCCAAAAACCGTATGGCATTCCTTTCCTTCTGCGCCCTGCCGTGTGCCCGTACAGCGGTTTACGACCACATATGAGGTGTTTCTGTAAACTACAGAATCAGGGCCAGAAATAATGAGTTTTGTTTGGCTGTTAACCCTTGCTTTGTAACTGGAAAAAAAATATTAAAATGGAAAATCTGCCAAAAAAGTGAAATTTTGAAATTGTATCTCTATTTTCTATTAAATCTTGTGCAACACCTAAAGGGTTAACAAAGTTTGTAAAATCAGTTTTCTTAGATGGGGTCACTTTTATGGAGTTTCTACTCTAGGGGTGCATCAGGGGGCTTCAAATGGGACATGATGTCAAAAATACTGTCCAGCAAAACATGCCTTCCAAAAACCAAACGGCACACCTTTCACTCTACGCCCCGCTGTGTGGTCGTACAGTAGTTTACGGCCACATATGGCGTGTTTCTGTAAACGGCAGAGTCAGGGCAATAAAGATACAGTCTTGTTTGGCTGTTAACCCTTGCTTTGTTAGTGGAAAAAATGGGTTAAAATGGAAAATTAGGCAAAAAAATGAAATTCTCAAATTTCATCCCCATTTGCCAATAACTCTTGTGCAACACCTAAAGGGTTAACAAAGTTTGTAAAATCAGTTTTGAATACCTTGAGGGGTGTAGTTTCTTAGATGGGGTCACTTTTATGGAGTTTCTACTCTAGGGGTGCATCAGGGGGCTTCAAATGGGACATGGTGTCAAAAAACCAGTCCAGCAAAATCTGGCTTCCAAAAACCATACGGCGCACCTTTCACTCTACGCCCCGCTGTGTGGCCGTACAGTAGTTTACGGCCACATATGGGGTGTTTCTGTAAACGGCAGAGTCAGGCCAATAAAGATACAGTCTTGTTTGGCTGTTAACCCTTGCTTTGTTAGTGGAAAAAATGGGTTAAAATGGAAAATTAGGCAATAAAATGAAATTCTCAAATTTCATCCCCATTTGCCAATAACTCTTGTGCAACACCTAAAGGGTTAACAAAGTTTGTAAAATCAGTTTTGAATACCTTGAGGGGTGTAGTTTATAGAATGGGGTCATTTTTGGGTGGTTTCTATTATGTAAGCCTCGCAAAGTGACTTCAGAGCTGTAGTGGTCCTTAAAAATTGGGTTTTTGTCAATTTCTGAAAAATTTCAAGATTTGCTTCTAAACTTCTAAGCCTTGTAACATCCCCAAAAAATAAAATATCATTCCCAAAATAATTCAAACATGAAGTAGACATATGGGGAATGTTAAGTCATCACAATTTTTGGGGGTATTACTATGTATTACAGAAGTAGAGAAACTGAAACTTTGAAATTTGCTAATTTTTCCCAATTTTTGGTAAATTTGACTTTTTTTTATGCAAAAAAAAATATTTTTTTTAACTTTATTTTACCAGTGTCATGAAGTACAATATGTGACGAAAAAACAATCTCAGAATGGCCTGGATAAGTCAAAGCGTTTTAAAGTTATCAGCACTTAAAGTGACACTGGTCAGATTTTCAAAAAATGGCCTGGTCCTAAGGTGTAAAAAGGTGTAACCCTAAGGGGTTAAAAGCACTTTTTACCTTGTCAACAGTATTAGGTTGTAATGTATGATTTTGTATTTATGTATCTGCAAAATCCCTATTAACAGGCAGATTAGGTGTAATTTATACATCCCACCACTAGATGGGGATAAAACTTAGGTCATATATATACCTAGGTCAGGCCTAGTTAGACCAGTGGGGACAGAGACAGATTAGTGGAGTGGAGATCAGTTATTAGAAGGCTGATGCTGAGAGAATGAAAAGGTGCAGGTCCAGCACTTCAGCTCTGAGGAAAAGTTTTAGTCCAGCAAGGGACAAAAGAACAGAAGTATATACATCCAAAGCATAAAAGCCACAAACCAGGCATAAAGGACCTTTGGGATATTCAGGTGAAGGATACCATAGCCTCCGGCAACCTCACCCAAAATTGCACTGATATTGAAAATAACCCACTGCTCCAAAATTAAAAACCTAAAAAGCCTAGAAACAGTGGATTTGCAGAACCAACTCTGTACCATCAAGAAACTGCATTTTTGTACTGCTGCAACCAAAGACATCAAAAGTAAAAGTTGTGAGTTGCATCTTACCACTGTCTACCTCCTTATTACTACTAATGGTTGTACCATTATTAACGGTACTGGTGTCACAACAAAAAACATAAAGGGACTCAGCCGCAACAATCACCCTAAGCACCCCTAACATCAAGTGCACCTCAACCACCATCTTGGCTGATGCTTCCCTACCACAGAGCGTGCTGTGCACCTCAACACTGTGCTGCCAGCCCAGGGAGGCTTTCTGCTAACCGTGAGTAAACTGATGAACTGTGAGTTATAATTTGGCCCCTCATCTGTCCACCGTGCACCTCATGTGTTGCCCCTGCGCTACTGGCTGGCTGCTTATAGCGCAAGCAATGTCGCTGTCACCCCTGCCTAATATAAAATTACACTGAATGAATGTCTCTGATATTTAGGATGTGCACACGTTAAACAGGAGGTATAGCGCAAGTAATGTTGCTGTCACCACCGCCTAATAAAAAATTTCACTGAATGAATGTCACTGATATTTAGGATGTGCACACGTTAAACAGGAGTAATAGCGCAAATAATGTTGCTGTCACCACTGTGTAATAAAAAATTACACTGAATGAATGTCACTGATATTTAGGATGCGCACACGTTAAACAGGAGGTATAGTGCAAGTAATGTCACTGTCACCACCTCCTAATAAAAAATTACACTTAATAAATGACACTGATATTTAGGATGCGCGCACTTAAAACAGGAGGTATAGCGAAATAAATGTCGCTGTCACCACCGCCTAATAAAAAATTGCACTGAATTAATGTAACTGATACTGAGGATGGGCAAACGTTATACAGGAGATATAGCGCATGTAAGTCACTGCCACCAGCGGCGAAAGAAATTACACTGACTGTCACTGATCTTTCGGATGCGCTAACGTTATACTGGAGATGTAGCGCAGGTAATGTCGCTGCCCCCAGCAGCAAAAAAATTCAACTGAATGTCACTGATATTTAGGATACTGAAACATTATAAAGGAGATGTAGTGCAAGTAATGTCACTGTCCGCAGTGGAGACCATCTATGGAAAAAGTACACTTGATGTCACAGATAATTTTAGACTGCGCACACGTTAGACAGGAGATGTAGTGCAGACAATGTTGCTGTCACCAGCGGCGAAAAAAATAACACTGAATGTCACTGATATTTCGGATGCGCTAACGTTGTACTGGAGATGTAGCGCAGGTAATGTCGCTGCCACCAGCAGAATTTTTTTTTTTTACTGAATGTCACTGATATTTCGGATACACAAACGTTATACAGGAGAGGTACTGCAGGTGATGTAACTGTCCACAGCGGACACCGTCTATGGCAAAAGTACACTGGATGTCACCGATATTTTTAGGCTGCGCACACGTTACACAGGAGATGTAGCGCAGATAATGTCGCTGTCTGCAGCGGCCAAACAATAGCAAGCTATTTAGCACAGGTTGCGTTAAAAATATATATTGCTGCCAGATACAACTATAGTCCTTAAAAGGACCTTTGGGTCTCTAACAAGTTTTAGCAATTTAGCGCAGGTTGCCCTAAAAATATATATTGCTGCCACACACAACAATAGTCCTAAAAATGACTTTTGGGTCTATAACAAGTAAAAAAGTTTAAATATTCCTATTTCCCTCCCTACACTATCTCTCTCTTCTGCTCTCCAGCTCTCCCTGACTAAGACCGAGAATAGAAATTACAATACAAAATCAATAAACATTCACTATCCTGGTGGTTTTAGTATAAACCACACTGGTGGTCTAGAGTAGATGACTAATACTCTTTTAGACTCCAGAACTTCTACCAGAACCTTCTTTTGAAGAAATCTAGGATAGAGGTCTCTAGAGAATCTTGATTTCTGACTGGTCTATCATTAGGGAGACAAAAAGTTTTCTGATTGTCCTAACATAATATTCAATAACCTTTCTATACAGTTTTCATGTAAAAACGAATTTGCATAAACATGAGCATATGGGAAAGACATGCAGATAAGCAGAATCAGCCTTGTTTTTCAGCTGTCATAAGACTATGAAAACCAATAGATGGCGCTATTGAGATATGAACAGCGCCATCTATTGGTTTCACAGTCTTATGACAACAGACTAATAGTTTTGTCAGAAGGCTATGAAACCAATAGATGGCACTGTTCATAACTCAATAGGACCATCTATTGGTTTCATAGTCTTCTGACAAGAATATTAGACTATGAGTCTTATCACAAGCTTATTAGTGTAGCCTTTTGCATGGAAAATTTGCAATAAAAATTTGTGATTAGAATATTCGCGATCTACACTAGAATGATATCTGACACTGACGAAAGCTGGGTAATAACTTAGTCATTGGGGCGGAGCCTGGACGTTGGCGTGGATGGCTGTGTGAGAGAGCTGCTCCTCCACGTCTCAGCATCTACAGCTACTTAAATAGCGGTGACCTGTGCAAAAATGGTCAAATATGGGAGAGACAGAGGGCTGGAACCCCCGGACACACCGAGATCGCATAAAGGGTAACAGGATATGCAGAAATTCCTTAAAAAGAGAAGCTCGCATTCACCGGGAGCCAGTGCTAAGAAAATGGCGGCGACGCGCGAAACTGAAGCAGAGGCTGACGACTCGGAGGCAGACAGTGAGAGAGGCGGTACAGCTGAGGAACGAGACCCAGCGCCTGTATCAAAATCATTCCTCACTAAAGTGCTCGGACAAGCTTTAGACAAAGCCCTGAGACCGGTACTCACAGAGCTGGCAGAAATTAAAACAGAAATATTACAAGTCAGCCACAGAGTGGAAGCGCTAGAACAGACGGCCCAGGGGCTGCAGGCACACGCTTCAGGAGTAGCGGAATGCCTGGACGGACATGCTGCGGAGCTCAACAGGGCATTTTTATTACTGGAAGATCAAGAGAATCGTAGCAGGAGGCGAAATGTCCGAATAAAAGGCCTACCTGAATCCTGGGCTGCGGAATCACTCCGTAAAGTCGCTACGGAAATCTTCACAGATCTATTGGGATCGGAACCTGCCGAATCCATCATAATAGAGCGCATACACAGAGCGCTGAGACCACAACCGAAGCCAAATGAGAGGCCAAGGGATGTGATATGCGGCCTTCTATCATTTGTGGACACAGCCCGTATTATGGAGGCAGCGCGAGCTAAAGAAAAGATTCAGTATGACGGCGTAGTTATTGCGCTCTATCAGGACATTGCGCCATCAACGCTCGCGAAGAGGCGCATACTGAAACCGCTGCTGGATGCCTTAAGGGCACAGAAGACACCATATACCTGGATGTATCCCTTTGGACTGTCAGTACTCAAAAATGGGAAACGCACCATCATTCAGGTGCCGGAAGATCTGGAGGGTGCGTGGGATCGTATCGGAATAAAGCCCATGGATATCCCCTCATGGCTGCCTGTAACCTGCCCGGTGGCACTCCCGGCCTTACCGCAAGTAGAACCTTGGAGAAGAATCCAACGGGCTAAGTCCAGCAAGACGGCTAAACATCTGGTAGGAGATGCGGACCCTCCGATTTGAAGATACATTAGCCGATGGCACGGTGAAGTATTAACAAGGCTTCAAGTGGGACATGCTAGAGATACCTTCTTTAGGACAGTTCTTGCTCTAGATCCTAATCGATAATTTGGGACACTCTGGGCATGTTTCACCTGCACTCCTGATGGCTAGTGACTGAGACGGTGTGTGTCTCAGGGTCTTATGCCACCAGTACCCATGATTCAGTTTTAATGTTCATGTTGCACTGATTAATTGTTTTATGCTCTCAGCGTCTTGATCTACATTAGCCAGATAAAGTGATGCTTGAGAAGCACTAATTTGAGGTTTTAGTTCACATTACCTTGCACTTTACGGTCATAGCTTCTCTCTGGGAATATACACATGGCGTTACAGTGTGAATGCTCTCTGGCGCTGCACATACTGTGCCTATTAGTTCTGTTCCTGCGCATTAAGGTATAAAACATCTTTTGATACCAAGAACAGAAAAGTCCCTACATGCGAGATTAGATATGTGCTGCTCCATCTATAGAAGTATATGCCCATGGTATCAGCCCATGCAGAATTGTAAAGGAGAAACCTGAAAGTCTTTTGGGCTAACGGCGATCTTCCATGCAGGGCTGCATATGCGATTCCAGCTCTATAATACAATTTTTGTCGATGCACTAAGCAGGATTGAGCTGGAGACCCGGATGTTTCTTTTCTTCTCTTCTCCTCTCTTTTCACTTCTTTTCGTTTAGATCCTATTGATTAATGAGAATGTGATCGTGACTTTTAGGTGTAGATGGGAGCCAGTTTAGCGCACCTTATGCCCGTTGCATAGGCGACATAAAGTTAAAAGGCAGAATATTAAAAGATATGCCATTGTTAATAACACTGCTATGAAGATGGTACAATGTACTCCCTGCCCTCATCTGCTTAAACCACTTGCATGTGACGCTCAGGGTGTGTTAATAATTGGTTATGCAGGTCACCAGAAAAAAGTATTAATACTGATTGCTGTGATGTCTGGACGATGTGACCAGGCCGAAAGTTTTTCTTGTTTTACCCCCTTGCGGCTGTATACGTTACAGATTTTTTCCTATATGACAGCTCATACTTACTGGTCTCGTATCCAGTAACCGATTAACTACGCTATCCTCTATACATTCTTAATCTTTTATTCTTCTTTCTTCCTTTTCTTCCCCTTCCTTCCCTATAACCTTCTCCCCTGTCTGTATCTTACCCAGCCCCAGACCTTGTTCGGTAGACGAGGTTACAGAAAACATTTAGCTAAGAAACTAAACATCAAAGTACACTTAAGATGACTGACATAAGGGTTTCCACATTCAATGTCAAGGGTCTTAATTCACCTCAGAAAAGAGGTCAAGTTATGCTGGCCCTCAAAAAGCTAGGTTCACAAGTTGTTTTCCTCCAGGAGACACACCTCCGTCAGAGGAAAATGCCAAGACTACCGAAACGTCCATTTCCACACTGGTTCCATAGCATTCAGCCAGCATCAGCCTCTAAGGGAGTGGCAATAGCAATCCACCATTCAGTTCCTTTCACCCCTCTGACGCAACATACAGATGCGGATGGTAGGCTACTGCTAGTCAAGGGTTTAATAGCAAACTGCAAATTCACGTTAGCTAACCTTTATGTTCCCAACAAATCCCCTGTTCAATGGCTCCTGCGGGCACTTGACACCCTCAAGCTTTTTGCTGAGGGACAAATATTTCTAGGTGCAGACCTGAATTTAGTTCTAGATCCAACGGTGGACTCATCCTCCACTAAGTCCCATATATCGCAAAAACTCCTTAGTAAACTTCACAAGAAACTACAGGAATTGCACCTAATAGATGTTTGGCGTAGCCTTCACCCCTCAGTCAAGGACTTCTCCTTTTACTCTGTACCACACGGATCGTATCAACGATTGGACTATATTTTAACCTCTGCATCTCTTCTTCCCTCTGCTAGGTTAGCTGAGATCGGAACTATCACAGTGTCAGACCACGCGCCATGCTCGGTGACCCTCGCCCTGGCCTCTCTACCAAAAAAGGAATGGAGCTGGAAATTGAATGAGTCCTTATTGCTCACTCAGTCTCATCTGGATCAGGTCAGGACCCAATTGGTGGAGTACTTTGCAATTAATTCGGCTACACACAGCTCACAAGCTATTGTTTGGGAGGCCCACAAGGCGTTTATAAGAGGTTGTTTTATTTCACTGGGTTCTAGAGTTAAAAAAGAGCGACAGAAAGCGATAGACACACTACTGGAGAAGATAGCGAGTGTAGAAAAATTACATAAACCATCTCTAAAAATTGAGCACCAGAAAACTTTGACAGAGCTCAGATTGCAACTTCGTGACCTTCTTAATCAAAGAATAATGAGACAGATGCTGAACTTTCAGCATAAAGTATACGCTCACGGTGATAAGGGAGGGAAGTTGATGTCTTCTCTGTTAAAGAAAGCTAGGAACACAACATACATCTCAGCTATAAAGCAACAAACAGGTACCTTAACGCAGGAGACGCCCGAGATAGCAAGAGCTTTCAAAGAATTCTACTCAGCATTATACAATCTTCACCAGGCAGATACGCCTGAAGGAGAATCGCAAAAAGAACTACATATTAGGGAATTCCTGAGCTCTCTACATCTCCCTACTTTAAAGCGTGAGGATGCTACTTGTCTTATCAGACCTATAACAACAGAGGAAGTAACAGACATTCTAAAAAGTTTCCCGCCAGGCAAGAGTCCAGGTCCAGATGGGCTGCCCTTGCTGTATTATAAAAAATTTCAGGACATCCTGGTCCCTAGGCTCACAGACGTTTGCAACGCCTTGATGCAGGGTGAACTCCTACCGAGACAAACGCTGGAATCTCATGTAACTTTAATCCCTAAAGAAGGAAAGGACCCCCAAAACTGTGGAAGCTATCGTCCAATTTTCCTCCTGAACCTGGACCTGAAGCTTTGGGCTAAAATCTTGGCTTGTAGAATAAGTAAGTTTTTACCAGGACTTATTGGACCTGAACAATCCGGATTTGTCCAGGGTCGGGAGGGGAAGGATAATACTCACAGGTAGAGTTGAGCGAACACCTGGATGTTCGGGTTCGAGAAGTTCGGCCGAACATCCCGGAAATGTTCGGGTTCGGGATCCGAACCCGATCCGAACTTCGTCCCGAACCCGAACCCCATTGAAGTCAATGGGGACCCGAACTTTTCGGCACTAAAAAGGCTGTAAAACAGCCCAGGAAAGAGCTAGAGGGCTGCAAAAGGCAGCAACATGTAGGTAAATCCCCTGCAAACAAATGTGGATAGGGAAATGAATTAAAATAAAAATTAAATAAATAAAAATTAACCAAAATCAATTGGAGAGAGGTTCCATAGCAGAGAATCTGGCTTCCCGTCACCCACCACTGGAACAGTCCATTCTCAGATATTTAGGCCCCGGCACCCAGGCAGAGGAGAGAGGTCCCGTAACAGAGAATCTGTCTTCATGTCAGCAGAGAATTAGTCTGCATGTCATAGCAGAGAATGAGGCTTCACGTCAGCCACCACTGCAACAGTCCATTGGCATATATTTAGGCCCAGCACCCAGGCAGAGGAGGGAGGTCCCGTAACAGAGAATCTGTCTTCATGTCAGCAGAGAATTAGTCTGCATGTCATAGCAGAGAATGAGGCTTCACGTCAGCCACCACTGCAACAGTCCATTGGCATATATTTAGGCCCAGCACACACACAGGCAGAGGAGAGAGGTCCCGTAACAGAGAATCTGGCTTCATGTCAGCAGAGAATCAGTCTGCATGTCATAGCAGAGAATGAGGCTTCACGTCAGCCACCACTGCAACAGTCCATTGGCATATATTTAGGCCCAGCACACACACAGGCAGAGGAGAGAGGTCCCGTAACAGAGAATCTGGCTTCATGTCAGCAGAGAATCAGTCTGCATGTCATAGCAGAGAATGAGGCTTCACGTCAGCCACCACTGCAACAGTCCATTGGCATATATTTAGGCCCAGCACCCAGGCAGAGGAGGGAGGTCCCGTAACAGAGAATCTGTCTTCATGTCAGCAGAGAATTAGTCTGCATGTCATAGCAGAGAATGAGGCTTCACGTCAGCCACCACTGCAACAGTCCATTGGCATATATTTAGGCCCAGCACACACACAGGCAGAGGAGAGAGGTCCCGTAACAGAGAATCTGGCTTCATGTCAGCAGAGAATCAGTCTGCATGTCATAGCAGAGAATGAGGCTTCACGTCAGCCACCACTGCAACAGTCCATTGGCATATATTTAGGCCCAGCACACACACAGGCAGAGGAGAGAGGTCCCGTAACAGAGAATCTGGCTTCATGTCAGCAGAGAATCAGTCTGCATGTCATAGCAGAGAATGAGGCTTCACGTCAGCCACCACTGCAACAGTCCATTGGCATATATTTAGGCCCAGCACCCAGGCAGAGGAGGGAGGTCCCGTAACAGAGAATCTGTCTTCATGTCAGCAGAGAATTAGTCTGCATGTCATAGCAGAGAATGAGGCTTCACGTCAGCCACCACTGCAACAGTCCATTGGCATATATTTAGGCCCAGCACCCAGGCAGAGGAGGGAGGTCCCGTAACAGAGAATCTGTCTTCATGTCAGCAGAGAATTAGTCTGCATGTCATAGCAGAGAATGAGGCTTCACGTCAGCCACCACTGGAACAGTCCATTCTCAGATATTTAGGCCCCGGCACCCAGGCAGAGGAGAGAGGTCCCGTAACAGAGAATCTGTCTTCATGTCAGCAGAGAATTAGTCTGCATGTCATAGCAGAGAATGAGGCTTCACGTCAGCCACCACTGCAACAGTCCATTGGCATATATTTAGGCCCAGCACCCAGGCAGAGGAGAGAGGTCCCGTAACAGACAATCTGGCTTCATGTCAGCAGAGAATCAGTCTTCATATCATAGCAGAGAATCAGGCTTCACGTCACCCACCACTGTAAGAGTCAATTTTCATAAATTTAGGCCCAGAACCCAGGCAGAGGAGAAAGGTCCCGTAACAGACAATCTGGCTTCATGTCAGCAGAGAATCAGTCTTCATATCATAGCAGAGAATCAGGCTTCACGTCACCCACCACTGTAAGAGTCAATTTTCATAAATTTAGGCCCAGAACCCAGGCAGAGGAGAAAGGTCCCGTAACAGACAATCTGGCTTCATGTCAGCAGAGAATCAGTCTTCATATCATAGCAGAGAATCAGGCTTCACGTCACCCACCACTGTAAGAGTCAATTTTCATAAATTTAGGCCCAGAACCCAGGCAGAGGAGAAAGGTCCCGTAACAGACAATCTGGCTTCATGTCAGCAGAGAATCAGTCTTCATATCATAGCAGAGAATCAGGCTTCACGTCACCCACCACTGTAAGAGTCAATTTTCATAAATTTAGGCCCAGAACCCAGGCAGAGGAGAAAGGTCCCGTAACAGACAATCTGGCTTCATGTCAGCAGAGAATCAGTCTTCATATCATAGCAGAGAATCAGGCTTCACGTCACCCACCACTGTAAGAGTCAATTTTCATAAATTTAGGCCCAGAACCCAGGCAGAGGAGAAAGGTCCCGTAACAGACAATCTGGCTTCATGTCAGCAGAGAATCAGTCTTCATATCATAGCAGAGAATCAGGCTTCACGTCACCCACCACTGTAAGAGTCAATTTTCATAAATTTAGGCCCAGAACCCAGGTAGAGGAGAAAGGTCCCGTAACAGACAATCTGGCTTCATGACAGCAGAGAATCAGTCTGCATGTCATAGCAGAGAATCAGGCTTCACGTCAGCCACCACTGCAACAGTCCATTGTCATAAATTTAGGCCCAGCACCCAGGCAGAGGAGAGAGGTCCCGTAACAGACAATCTGGCTTCATGTCAGCAGAGAATCAGTCTTCATATCATAGCAGAGAATCAGGCTTCATGTCAGCCACCACTGCAACAGTCCATTGGCATATATTTAGGCCTAGCACACAGGCAGAGGAGAGGTTCATTCAACTTTGGGTAGCATCGCAATATAATGGTAAAATGAAAATAAAAATAGGATTGAATGAGGAAGTGCCCTGGAGTCCAATAATATATGGTTATGGGGAGGTAGTTAATGTCTAATCTGGACAAGGGACGGACAGGTCCTGTGGGATCCATGCCTGGTTCATTTTTATGAACGTCAGCTTGTCCACATTGGCTGTAGACAGGCGGCTGCGTTTGTCTGTAATGACGCCCCCTGCCGTGCTGAATACACGTTCAGACAAAACGCTGGCTGCCGGGCAGGCCAGCACCTCCAAGGCATAAAAGGCTAGCTCTGGCCACGTGGACAATTTAGAGACCCAGAAGTTGAATGGGGCCGAACCATCAGTCAGTACGTGGAGGGGTGTGCACACGTACTGTTCCACCATGTTAGTAAAATGTTGCCTCCTGCTAACACGTTGCGTATCAGGTGGTGGTGCAGTTAGCTGTGGCGTGTTGACAAAAGTTTTCCACATCTCTGCCATGCTAACCCTGCCCTCAGAGGAGCTGGCCGTGACACAGCTGCCTTGGCGACCTCTTGCTCCTCCTCTGCCTTGGCCTTGGGCTTCCACTTGTTCCCCTGTGACATTTGGGAATGCTCTCAGTAGCGCGTCTACCAACGTGCGCTTGTACTCGCGCATCTTCCTATCACGCTCCAGTGCAGGAAGTAAGGTGGGCACATTGTCTTTGTAGCGTGGATCCAGCAGGGTGGCAACCCAGTAGTCCGCACAGGTTAAAATGTGGGCAACTCTGCTGTCGTTGCGCAGGCACTGCAGCATGTAGTCGCTCATGTGTGCCAGGCTGCCCAGGGGTAAGGACAAGCTGTCCTCTGTGGGAGGCGTATCGTCATCGTCCTGCCTTTCCCCCCAGCCACGCACCAGTGATGGACCCGAGCTGCGTTGGGTGCCACCCCGCTGTGACCATGCTTCATCCTCATCCTCCTCCACCTCCTCCTCATCCTCGTCCTCCTCGTCCTCCAGTAGTGGGCCCTGGCTGGCCACATTTGTACCTGGCCTCTGCTGTTGCAAAAAACCTCCCTCTGAGTCACTTCGAAGAGACTGGCCTGAAAGTGCTAAAAATGACCCCTCTTCCTCATCCTCCTCCTCCTCCTCCTGGGCCACCTCCTGTTCCATCATCGCCCTAAGTGTTTTCTCAAGGAGACATAGAAGTGGTATTGTAACGCTGATAACGGTGTCATCGCCACTGGCCATGTTGGTGGAGTACTCGAAACAGCGCAACAGGGCACACAGGTCTCGCATGGAGGCCCAGTCATTGGTGGTGAAGTGGTGCTGTTCTGTAGTGCGACTGACCCGTGCGTGCTGCAGCTGAAACTCCACTATGGCCTGCTGCTGCTCGCACAGTCTGTCCAGCATGTGCAAGGTGGAGTTCCACCTGGTGGGCACGTCGCATATGAGGCGGTGAGCGGGAAGGCCGAAGTTACGCTGTAGCGCAGACAGGCGAGCAGCAGCAGGATGTGAACGCCGGAAGCGCGAACAGACGGCCCGCACTTTATGCAGCAGCTCTGACATGTCGGGGTAGTTGTGAATGAACTTCTGCACCACCAAATTCAGCACATGCGCCAAGCAAGGGATGTGCGTCAAATTGGCTAGTCCCAGAGCTGCAACGAGATTTCGCCCATTATCACACACCACCAGGCCGGGCTTGAGGCTCACCGGCAGCAACCACTCGTCGGTCTGTTGTTCTATACCCCGCCACAACTCCTGTGCGGTGTGGGGCCTGTCCCCCAAACATATGAGTTTCAGAATGGCCTGCTGACGTTTACCCCGGGCTGTGCTGAAGTTGGTGGTGAAGGTGTGTGGCTGACTGGATGAGCAGGTGGAAGAAGAGGAGGAGGAAGCCGAGAAGGAGGAGGTGGCAACAGGAGGCAAAGAATGTTGCCCTGCGATCCTTGGCGGCGGAAGGACGTGCGCCAAACAGCTCTCCGCCTGGGGCCCAGCTGCCACTACATTTACCCAGTGTGCAGTTAGGGAGATATAGCGTCCCTGGCCGTGCTTACTGGTCCACGTATCTGTGGTTAGGTGGACCTTGCTACAGATGGCGTTGCGCAGTGCACACTTGATTTTATCGGATACTTGGTTGTGCAGGGAAGGCACGGCTCTCTTGGAGAAGTAGTGCCGGCTGGGAACAACATACTGTGGGACAGCAAGCGACATGAGCTGTTTGAAGCTGTCTGTGTCCACCAGCCTAAATGACAGCATTTCATAGGCCAGTAGTTTAGAAATGCTGGCATTCAGGGCCAGGGATCGAGGGTGGCTAGGTGGGAATTTACGCTTTCTATCAAATGTTTGTGAGATGGAGAGCTGAACGCTGGCGTGTGACATGGTTGAGACGCTTGGTGACGGAGGTGGTGGTGGTGGTGTTGGTGGTACATCCCCTGTTTGCTGGGCGGCAGGTGCCAACGTTCCTCCAGAGGCGGAGGAAGAGGCCGAGGCGGCAGCAGCAGAATAGGCCGAGGCGGCAGCAGCAGAAGAGGTAGCAGGGGGAGCCTGAGTGACTTCCTTGGTTTTAAGGTGTTTACTCCACTGCAGTTCATGCTTTGCATGCAGGTGCCTGGTCATGCAGGTTGTGCTCAGGTTCAGAACGTTAATGCCTCGCTTCAGGCTCTGATGGCACAGCGTGCAAACCACTCGGGTCTTGTCGTCAGCACATTGTTTGAAGAAGTGCCATGCCAGGGAACTCCTTGAAGCTGCCTTTGGGGTGCTCGGTCCCAGATGGCGGCGGTCAGTAGCAGGCGGAGTCTCTTGGCGGCGGGTGTTCTGCTTTTGCCCACTGCTCCCTCTTTTGCTACGCTGTTGGCTCGGTCTCACCACTGCCTCTTCCTCCGAACTGTGAAAGTCAGTGGCACGACCTTCATTCCATGTGGGGTCTAGGACCTCATCGTCCCCTGCATCGTCTTCCACCCAGTCTTGATCCCTGACCTCCTGTTCAGTCTGCACACTGCAGAAAGACGCAGCAGTTGGCACCTGTGTTTCGTCATCATCAGAGACATGCTGAGGTGGTATTCCCATGTCCTCATCATCAGGAAACATAAGTGGTTGTGCGTCAGTGCATTCTATGTCTTTCACCGCTGGGGAAGGGCTAGGTGGATGCCCTTGGGAAACCCTGCCAGCGGAGTCTTCAAACAGCATAAGAGACTGCTGCATAACTTGAGGCTGAGACAGTTTCCCTGGTATGCATGGGGGTGATGTGACAGACTGATGGGGTTGGTTTTCAGGCGCCATCTGTGCGCTTTCTGCAGAAGACTGGGTGGGAGATAATGTGAACGTGCTGGATCCACTGTCGGCCACCCAATTGACTAATGCCTGTACCTGCTCAGGCCTTACCATCCTTAGAACGGCATTGGGCCCCACCATATATCGCTGTAATTCTGGCGGCTACTGGGACCTGAAGTAGTTGGTACACTAGGACGTGTGGATGTGGCAGAACGGCCACGTCCTCTCCCAGCACCAGAGGGTCCACTAACACCACCACGACCATGTCCACGTCCGCGTCCCTTACTAGATGTTTTTCTCATTGTTATGGTTCACCACAACAACAAATATATTATTTGGCCCAATGTATTGTATTCAAATTCAGCGGGATATAAATTTGAGGCCTAGTATTTAGGCGCTGGGTGACCGGTATGGATTTAGTGACAGAATTAGACTTGGAAATGCACAGAGCGTGTGTGTGTGAAGTTATTCTGAATGACCCAATGTGCACCTTGAATATTATATACCCTTTTAGGGATAGATTTCAAATAGCTCTGATATAGCAGAAACCACTAAATTATGAAATTGCTAAATTGGGAATTGTACTTCAACCCAGAACAAAAAATGTGCTTTGACGGACACTAAATATCTTCCCAGCAACAACAGGACACGGTGGGGTAACGAGAGATTTAGAGGGAATTAAATTTGAGGCCTAGTATTTAGGCGCTGGGTCACCGGTATGGATTTAGTGACAGAATTAGACTTGGAAATACACAGTAGCGGGTGTGTGTGAAGTTATTCTGAATGACCCTATGTGCACCTTCAATATTATATACCCTTTTAGGGATAGATTTCAAATAGCTCTGATATAGCAGAACCCACTAAATTATGAAATTGCTAAATTGGGAATTGTACTTCAACCCAGAACAAAAAATGTGCTTTGACGGACACTAAATATCTTGCCCAGCAACAACAGTACAGCGGTGGGTAACGAGAGATTTAGAGGGAATTAAATTTGAGGCCTAGTATTTAGGCGCTGGGTCACCGGTATGGATTTAGTGACAGAATTAGACTTGGAAATGCACAGAAGCGTGTGTGTGTGAAGTTATTCTGAATGACCCAATGTGCACCTTGAATATTATATACCCTTTTAGGGATAGATTTCAAATAGCTCTGATATAGCAGGAAACCACTAAATTATGAAATTGCTAAATTGGGAATTGTACTTCAACCCAGCAACCAAAATGTGCCTTTGACGGACACTAAATATCTTGCCCAGCAACAAAGTACAACTGTGGGTAACGAGAGATTAGAGGGAATTAAATTTGAGGCCTAGTATTTAGGCGCTGGGTGCACCGGTATGGTTTAGTGACAGAATTAGACTTGGAAATACACAGTAGCGGGGTGTTGTGTGAAGTTATCTGAATGACCCTATGTGCAACCTTCAATATTATATACCCTTTTTAGGGATAGATTTCAAATAGCTCTGATATAGCAGAAACCACTAAATTATGAAATGCTAAATTGGGAATTGTACTTCAACCCAGAACAAAAAATGTGCTTTGAACGGACACTAAATATCTTGCCCAGCAACAACAGTACAGCGGGGGTACGAGAGATTTAGATGGAATTAAATTTGATGCCTAGTATTTAGGCGCTGGGTGTCACCGGTATGGATTTAGTGACAGAATTAGACTTGGAAATGCACAGAAGCGTGTGTGTGAAGTTATTCTGAATGACCCTATGTGCACCTTCAATATTATATACCCTTTTTGGGATAGATTTCAAATAGCTCTGATATAGCAGGAACCACTAAATTATGAAATTGCTAAATTGGGAATTGTACTTCAACCCAGAACAAAAAATGTGCTTTGACGGGCACTAAATAACTTTCCCAGCTACAACAGGACAACGGTCACGAGAGATTTAGAGGGATTTAAATTTGAGGCCTAGTATTTAGGCGCTGGGTGACAGGTATGGGTTTAGTGACAGAATTAGACTTGGAAATACACAGTAGCGGGTGTGTGTGAAGTTATTCTGAATGACCCTATGTGCACCTTCAATATTATATACCCTTTTTGGGATAGATTTCAAATAGCTCTGATATAGCAGAAACCACTAAATTATGAAATTGCTAAATTGGGAATTGTACTTCAACCCAGAACAAAAAATGTGCTTTGACGGACACTAAATATCTTGCCCAGCAACAACAGTACAGCGGTGGGTAACGAGAGATTTAGAGGGAATTAAATTTGAGGCCTAGTATTTAGGCGCTGGGTCACCGGTATGGATTTAGTGACAGAATTAGACTTGGAAATACACAGTAGCGGGTGTGTGTGAAGTTATTCTGAATGACCCTATGTGCACCTTCAATATTATATACCCTTTTTGGGATAGATTTCAAATAGCTCTGATATAGCAGAACCACTAAATTATGAAATTGCTAAATTGGGAATTGTACTTCAACCCAGAACAAAAATGTGCTTTGACGGACACTAAATAACTCCCAGCACACAGTACACGGTGGGAACGAAGATTTAGAGGAATTAAATTTGAGGCCTAGTATTTAGGCGCTGGGTCAGGTATGGGTTTAGTGACAGAATTAGACTTGGAAATACACAGTAGCGGGTGTGTGTGAAGTTATTCTGAATGACCCTATGTGCACCTTCAATATTATATACCCTTTTTGGGATAGATTTCAAATAGCTCTGATATAGCAGAAACCACTAAATTATGAAATTGCTAAATTGGGAATTGTACTTCAACCCAGAACAAAAAATGTGCTTTGACGGACACTAAATATCTTGCCCAGCAACAACAGTACAGCGGTGGGTAACGAGATTTAGAGGGAATTAAATTTGAGGCCTAGTATTTAGGCGCTGGGTCACCGGTATGGATTTAGTGACAGAATTAGACTTGGAAATACACAGTAGCGGGTGTGTGTGAAGTTATTCTGAATGACCCTATGTGCACCTTCAATATTATATACCCTTTTTGGGATAGATTTCAAATAGCTCTGATATAGCAGGAACCACTAAATTATGAAATTGCTAAATTGGGAATTGTACTTCAACCCAGAACAAAAAATGTGCTTTGACGGCACTAAATAACTTTCCCAGCTACAACAGGACAACGGTAACGAGAGATTTAGAGGGATTTAAATTTGAGGCCTAGTATTTAGGCGCTGGGTGACAGGTATGGGTTTAGTGACAGAATTAGACTTGGAAATACACAGTAGCGGGTGTGTGTGAAGTTATTCTGAATGACCCTATGTGCACCTTCAATATTATATACCCTTTTTGGGATAGATTTCAAATAGCTCTGATATAGCAGAAACCACTAAATTATGAAATTGCTAAATTGGGAATTGTACTTCAACCCAGAACAAAAAATGTGCTTTGACGGACACTAAATATCTTGCCCAGCAACAACAGTACAGCGGTGGGTAACGAGAGATTTAGGGAATTAAATTTGAGGCCTAGTATTTAGGCGCTGGGTCACCGGTATGGATTTAGTGACAGAATTAGACTTGGAAATACACAGTGCGGGTGTGTGTGAAGTTATTCTGAATGACCCTATGTGCACCTTCAATATTATATACCCTTTTTGGGATAGATTTCAAATAGCTCTGATATAGCAGGAACCACTAAATTATGAAATTGCTAAATTGGGAATTGTACTTCAACCCAGAACAAAAAATGTGCTTTGACGGGCACTAAATAACTTTCCCAGCTACAACAGGACAACGGTAACGAGAGATTTAGAGGGATTTAAATTTGAGGCCTAGTATTTAGGCGCTGGGTGACAGGTATGGGTTTAGTGACAGAATTAGACTTGGAAATACACAGTAGCGGGTGTGTGTGAAGTTATTCTGCATGACCCTATGTGCACCTTCAATATTATATACCCTTTTTGGGATAGATTTCAAATAGCTCTGATATAGCAGAAACCAACTAAATATGAAATTGCTAAATTGGGAATTGTACTTCAACCAGAACAAAAATGTGCTTTGACGGACACTAAATATCTTGCCCAGCAACAACAGTACAGCCGGTGGGTAACGAGAGATTTAGAGGGAATTAAATTGAGGCCTAGTATTTAGGCGCTGGGTCACCGGTATGGATTTAGTGACAGAATTAGACTTGGAAATACACAGTAGCGGGTGTGTGTGAAGTTATTCTGAATGACCCTATGTGCACCTTCAATATTATATACCCTTTT